>NC_082368.1:6390615-6497947 GCF_027477595.1 Haemorhous mexicanus
TGTCCCTTTCCACCCCGGATTTGTCACCTCTCTGTGCTCCGTGTGACACCTTGATCCCTAAATCCCCCAGAATTCCATGATTTCCTCAGCACTGCTCCGTGGGGTTTTGGCCACTGCAGGGGTGGGCCCCAGAGTCTGGGAATCCATGGGGTCAGAACTGGGAATTAATGGGGACAGGGCTGGGAATCAATGGGGTCAGGGCTGGGAATTAATGGGGTCAGAACTGGGAATTAATGGGGTCAGGGCTGGGCATTAATGGGGACAGGGCTGGGCATTGATGGGGACAGAACTGGGAATTAATGGGGACAGGGCTGGGAATTAATGGGGTCAGAACTGGGCATTGATGGGGTCAGAACTGGGCGTTAATGGGGACAGAACTGGGCATTAATGGGGACAGAACTGGGCATTAATGGGGTCAGGGCTGGGCATTAATGGGGACGGGGCTGGGCATTAATGGGGACGGGGCTGGCCTAAATGATCGTTAATGGGGATAAAATCCGTCCATAAATGGGGACAGAGCTGGTCAGAACCGGGCCATAAGTAGGGAGAAATCCTGGTCATGACTGGGAAAAAATCCTGGCCCTAAATGGGGACAAATCCTGGCCCTAAATGGGGACAAATCCTGGCCCCAAATGGGGACAGACCCAGCCATTAATGGGGACAGAGCCGGGAAGGGACCCCAGCTGCTCCCCAAGGCTTTGGGATTCCTCTCGACGGCCCTAAGAGGATTTTCCCGGGGGAAGGAGCAGCGCTGGGGGGGTGACCGAGATTTCCATGATCCCACAGGAAATCCTGCTCTGACCCCAAACTGGGGCTGGCCACGCTGGGCTCGATCCCTCCTTTTCTCGTGGAATCGATTCCCCCAAAATGCCTGAAACAGCCTCGGGACATTTTGGGAAAGGCCAAAAGGTTGGAAAACGCACCTGGATGGTGGCACGGGACACCCCTGTGACAGCAGGGACAGGGACAAGGACACGGCAGGGACACGGGAATGGCTTCAATTCAGTGGTCACTCCCCAGCCCCAGGGGTTTGGGGAGCACAAATTCCAGGAAGATTCCAGGGGCTTCTCCAGAGGCTCAGAAGGAAGAGTTTTATGGAAATAAAAGGACATTTATTGGGAAATTTATGGGAATTTAATGGGAATAAAATTTCCCTGCCTTGGGAATTGTGGGTGCACGAAGAAGAAGGAAGAGGATGGACAGGAAAGGGGTCAGGAGGGTCAAATGTCCCTTTCCACCCCAGATTTGTCACCTTTTTGTGCTCCATGTGAGACTTCAATCCCTAAATCCCCCCAGAATTCCATGATTTCCTGGACATGGCTCCATGGGACCTCTGGCCACTGCAGGAGGTGTCCCCAGAGTGTGGGGGGGGATGTCCCCAGGAGGGGTGAGGGACCAGGGCCGAGCAGGTGACAACTCCTGGGGACAGGTCCGGGGACAGGGAGAGAGGGGAAAACACCACTGGGAGGAGGAGGAGGAGGAGGAGGAGGAGGAGGAGGAGGAAGGGCAGCAGAGAGGAGGAAAAACATCCCGGGAAGAGCCACAATCCCTGAGCAGGACCTGGACTGGGGACAAAACACCAGGGACAGGGACGGGGGCAGGGGCAGGGGCAGGGACGGGGCAGGGACAGGGGCAGGGACAGGGACAGGGACAGGGACAGGGACAGGGACAGGGACAGGGACAGGGGCAGGGACAGGGACGGGGACAGGGACAGGGACAGGAGCAGGGACATGGACAGGGACAGGGACAGGGGCAGGGACAGGGACAGGGACGGGGACAGGGACAGGAGCAGGGACATGGACAGGGACAGTGACAGGGGCAGGGACAGGGACAGGGACGGGGACAGGGACGGGGACAGGGACAGGGGCAGGGACAGGGATGGGGGCAGGGACAGGGACACGGACAGGGGCAGGGACAGGGACACGGACAGGGACAGGGACAGGGGCAGGGACATGGACAGGGACAGGGACAGGGACAGGGGCAGGGACAGGGACAGGGACAGGGACAGGGGCAGGGACAGGGGCAGGGACATGGACAGGGACAGGGACAGGGACAGGGGCAGGGACAGGGACAGGGACAGGGACAGGGACAGGGACAGGGACAGGGGCAGGGACAGGGGCAGGGACAGGGACAGGGACGGGGACAGCTCTGGAATTGCGGAGATGGGAGCTGGATGGCTTCGGGGGATCTTCCGTGCCCAGCCGAGGCGGGGACGTGCAGCTCGAGCCGCGCCGGGAGGAGGGAGCTGAGTCACGGCTCACACCTCGCCGCCGGAAAAAAGGGAAAAAAAGGAAAAAAGAGGAGGATGGAGCTCTCGGGTGGGGATGAAACGTTCCTCACAGGGCCGAGGGCCCGAGCTGACACCGGGACACGCTGAGGCCACCCGGGTCACCCCGGGGACAGCGACAGAGCGGGACCCCCGACAGCCGCGGCTCGGAGCCCTCCCGATCCTGGGGTCCCTCCCGAGCCTGGGATTTATCCCGACCCCTGGATCCCCCTTTCATTTTGTGGGATTGGGGTTTTTAAAGGCACGTTTGGGGTCCAGCTGCGGCCGGGAGCAGAGCCCGGGGGGGGGTGAGGGTCCTTCCTGGAGCCCCCCAAAATTCCGTCCTGGGAAGGAGCCAGCTCCAGGCAGGGCCGGGGAGAGCTCCGAGGACAAACAGAGGGCGCCGATCCCTCTGCCCGCCTGAGTCACCAAGGCAAATTTCAGCCGGGGAAAGGGGGTGAAAACCCGGGGGAAGGAGGGAAGAGGAGAGAGGAAGGCGGGAAGAGCCGGCCCGGCCCCAGGAGAGCGGCGGAGCCGCGGCATCGCCCGGCGTTGCCATGGAGACGCAATTTGGAGCTCTGGTGCTCTTTTCTATCCTCGCTCCCCCCTCTTGCTTGAATTCCTGGTTTTTATTCCCGGCTTTTATTCCTGGTTTTTATTCCTGGATTTTATTCCTGGTTTTTATTTCTCGTTTTTATTCCTTGTTTTTGTTCCGTGTTCTCAGCCCAAGGGGCCCCTCCGAGTTTGGGGTCGGGAGGGGGGCAGGGACGGTTTGGGGTGGTCGGGGTCCCCCTCTGGATCGGCCGCCCTGGAGGGCAGTGTGGGGCCTGGGTGAGGATTTTCCAGGATTCTCCAGGATTTTCCCCTCTGGATCCCGAGGGTCCCTCCGGGTCCAGCTCGCGGCTCATTCCAAGGGGATCCACGGCAAATTCTTGGGATTGGGATTGGGAATGGGGCGGGAGAGACCCCCAGGGTCACCCCCTGTCACTTCTGAAAGGCTCCATGGAATCCCGAAATCCTGGAATTCCTCCCTTGGCAAGGCCCCCCAGGACCCCCGAGCCCGACCCTTTCCTGGCCGCGTGTCCCCAGGTGCCACATCCGGAACATTCCCAGGAATTCTCCCTCCCGCGCCGCCTTTCCAGCGCCCTCCGGGGGAGGAATTGTCCCTGAAATCCAGCCTGAAGCTCCTCCAGCGAAAAATTCCCAAAGTTTTTTAGGAATTCCCGGAGCAGCCGGGCTGATATTGCCACCGTGTGGGAACAGGGCGGCAGCGCCGGGGAGCGGGAAATCCCAAATTCCGATTATTTGAGGGTAAAATAACCCCGGGATGGGGTGGGATGGGGATCAATGGGATCGGATGGGATTTTATGGGTTCCTATGCCCCTTTCACAGGAACCGATGGCCTTTCCCACAGCATTCCCACATTTTCCCCCTAAAATAAAACACCTTTTCCCAGGATTCCCACCTTCCCCCCCGAAAGGAGGGGCCTTTCCATAGGATTTCCAAGTTTTTCCCCAAAAAGAGGGATCTGCCCACAGGATTCTCCTGTTTCACCCCAAAAGGAAAATGGGGAATTGGGGCAAGCCCAGGAATTTTGGGATGAATCTCTGAGCATTCCCAGGCAGAGCCACTCCCCTCTTTTTTGTCCCCAATCCATCGGGTTTGGGATCAAAACCTTTCCAAGGCTTCCCATCCCAAGGGAATCCTGTTAGGGCCGAGTCTCTCCCAATGGGACTTTCCCTTTTTTAGCCCCAAACCCCCATTTTGGACAACAAAACCCCTCCCCCTCCCTCCCCGCTCTTCCCGAATTCCCCAAAACTCCAACTTTGCATTTCTGAGCGCTCCGGGGTGGGGCCGGGGTCGCTCTGGGGCCGGCGGGGTCACCGCGGGTCACCGAGCAGCTGCTCCCTCTCAATCCCCTGGAAAATCCCGGGAATTCGGGAGAATCCATTCACATCCCGAATCAGCTCCTCCATCACCGGAAATCCTTGGGAAAAGGTAAAAAACACCCTAAAAAATGGGATTTTCCCACCCTTTTAGGGTTTGGTGACCCCAGACTCTCTGCAGTTTCAAAACGGCCCGAGGGGGTTTAAACTTTATTTTTAAATTTATCCCAAATCTTTCTGTTTTGTCCCAAACTTTTATATTCTACCCCAAATTTTTTAGGGATCATTTCTAGCTTCCCACAAGGAAAGGGAGCGGATAAAACCATTCCCTACAATGGGAATAATTCGTTTGGGATGGGACTATTTCATTTCTAATCCCATATTTTGGGGTTTTCCTGGCAAATCCGTGTATCCACCAGGAATTCTCCCCCTTTTTTATCCCCAATCTCCCTCGGGGGTGGGAAGGGAGTCCTGGCACCCCCGGATTTGGGGCAATTTCCGTGAATTTCCTCTTTCCCGGGATCCAAACGGCCGAGGGGGGAATTTCCCAGGCAAGGATTACCCCGGGAATATTTCAGGTGTTTTCTGTGGCCTGGGAGGGTTGGGAATTCCCCCGCGGGAGCAGGGATTGGGCTGGATGGAAATGTGTGAATACAGAAATGCATAAAAATATAGGAGAAGAAATGCATATAAAATAAATAGTGTATAAAAGCACAAATGTATCTATAAAATAAATTGCATATAAAAATAAAAATAAAAAATATACAAATACATCCATTTACAGATATATAAATGTATTAACAAATATACAAATACAGAAACGCAGAAATACCCAGATGCACACACCAATAAATACCCAATTAAATGCATTAATAAACACAAATACTTGGATATCCCAATATTGGGATATCGGAATATTCAGATATTCAAACATTTGGATATTTGGATATTCCAGTGTTTTGATATTGCAATATTCCAATATTCTGATATTCAGACATTTGGATATTTGGATATTCAGATATTCCAATATTCCCATTTTCAGATACTGGGGTATTCAGATATTTGGATATTTAGATATCTGGATATTTGGGTAATCCAATTTTCCAATTTTGGGACATTGGAATATTTGGGTAATCCAATATTCAGATATTGGGATATTGGGATATTTGGGTATTCGGATATTGGGATATTCAGATATTCCCATATTCAGATATTGGGATATTTGGGTATTCAGATATTCCCATATTCGAATTTTGGGATATTTGGGTATTCGGATATTCCCATATTCAGATATTGGAATATTGGGATATTTGGGTATTCAGATATTGGGATATTCAGATATTCCCATATTCGGATTTTGGGATATTTGGGTATTCAGATATTCCCATATTCAGATATTCCCATATTCAGATATTGGGATATTCAGATATTGGGATATTCAGATATTGGGATATTCAGATATTCCCATATTCGGATATTGGGATATTTGGGTATTCGGATATTCCCATATTCGGATATTCCCATATTCAAATATTCCCATATTCAGATTTTGGGACATTCCAATACAGACACTTCCAGGTTTTCTGGCTGAGCTCATTCCCCAAAAAATTCCTCCCCAGGGATCCCTCGGTGGGACCCTGGAACATCCCAATCCTTGGCTGTTCCCATCTGCAGACCTGAAAAAACCCCAAAAGAGTAAAAAACCCCAAAAGATAAAAAACCCCAAAAGAGTAAAAACCCCAAAAGAGTAAAAACCCCAAAAGAGTAAAAACCCCAGCTGAGAGTGAGCCACGCATTGACCGCGGGAGGTGAAGGGGACACGGAGGGGACGGGGCAGGAACGCCGGGAATTTGAGATAAAACGAGTTTATTTGATATTAAAAGGAGTTTATTTGGGATAAAACTGAGTTTATTTGGGAAGCACCTCCCGCTGTGCCCTGCCCACTGCTACATAAATAGAATACACGAATTAAAAATTAATATATTTATAAATAGAAAGCATTTCCATGTCCCAAACCGCGTCCCTACAGTCGCACCCCACGTGGAATCCCGAGTGGAATTTCACCCTTTTCCCAAAAAGTCCCCTCCTGGCGCTCCCAGATTTCCTGGGAAATGACGTCTCCACTCATCCCCCAGCCCCCTTCCGCTCGGGGGGCTCCGTCTGCTCCCCCAGATTCGCCCTGGGGAGTTTGGGGAGAATTCCCTGGGATTTGGGGTTTTCCCAGCGCCTGTCGGGATCCCCTGGGAGGGGCAGAATTCCCGAATTTTCCTCCCCGCTCCGCTCCTCCCTCCCGGCCGAGCTCAGCCCAAAGGTAAAATGGCTCTGGCTCGGTGTGGAGAAGGGAATTTAACCCCAGCATTCCCAGAAAAGCTCCAGCGCCGCTGAAGATTTCGGGAATTTTTCATGCTGGTGGCCCCCAAACCCTTTTCCCGAACAAAGAGGGATTTGGGGCTTTTGGCTGGAAAATTCCCTTTAGGAGATTCCCTCCCCTGCAAACCCGGGGGGAATGGGGGGGATTGGGCTGGGAAATCGGGATTTGGTGGGGCGGGGGAGCACCCATGGGTGCTGGAAAAAGGGGGAGATCCCGCAGGGATCCCTTTGGGATCAGCGGGAAAGTGATCAGGTGATCCCCGCTCGCCGATTGGATTTATTTTGAATTTTTAAAATTTTTTTCTTTTTTTACACGCTCGCTCAGGAATGCGCTTCCTCCTCCTCCTCCTCTTTTCCTCCTCCTCTTTTCCTCCTCCTCCTCCTCCTCCTCTGGGATCGTTGCTAATTTGGGATCTCTCGTGCTCCAACAAATCATTATCATCAAATTTCAGATTGAAATTAAAAAAAAAAACAAAACCAAACAACCCCAAAAAAAAAACACCCAGAAGGAGAAGAACAAACCCAACTTTTCATGCGGGAGACAAAAAGGGGCTGGGGAGGGAGCGGAGCCGCCGCTTCCCTGCCCCCAGGAAGGTTTCCCTGGGAACAGTTTCCCCAAAATTCGCCTCCTGAGCAGGAGCTCAGACCCCGCTCCAGCGGCCTCAGGTTCGGAGGAACCCGCCACAACGGAGCCCAGCGCTTAAAATTGGACATTTTTTATTATTTTTTCCCATTTTCCCCCCTTTTGCTGAGAGGAATCTGCAGCCTGGCGTTGCTGTGGGGTTTTTTGTTTGGGTTTCTTTTCGTTTCGGGATTTTTTGTGGGGTTTTTTTTGGGAAAACACCGCGGGAGAGTTGCTGAACACCGAAGGAACTTTGGGATTTAAAGTTGGAAATAAAGTTTAGCAGCTCCAGGGTGTGAGAGAGAATTCCCTTTTCCCCCTCTATTATTTCCCTTTTTTTTTTAAATTTCTTTGCCCCTCCCTAGTTTTCATTTTCCTTTTCCCCCCGTTTTTTGGGAGGGGGTATTTTCCCCATTTTTTTTTCTTTTTTAATTTTATTTTTTCTTTTCCTTTTTTCCCCCTTTTCTTTTCCTTTTTTTTTCTTTTTTCTTTTCTTTTTTTTTTTTTCCTTTTAACAAAGAATCCGAACTGAGAAAAAAAAAGACAAGAAGTGAATAAAGACGATGTGCCAGTAAAAAAAAAAAAAAAGGAAAAAAAGAAGAATACAACTCTCTCCTAACTCTCTTTTTCTTCACCGCTGTTACTGTGGACGCCAGCTAATAAATGCAATTAATTAGCAATTAATTAATAAGCTGCAGGATGAATTGTGGCCGGGGCGATGACTTCGAACAAGCCGCCTAGAAGGAACATTTTTCACGCTTTATTAAAAATATTCCTCCACACACCCATCCCAGAGGAATCCACATTTGGGAAGGCGCAGCGACCTCTTCAACCAACCCAAAAAACCATCGAAAAATCCATTTAAACCGCGGAAACAAAGCGGAGGCGCCCGCGCCGCCGCCGCCTCGGAACCTCGGTGATTTGGGGTTTTCTTTTGGGGTTTTTGGAGGGGGGAAGCGGCGCGGGGGGGGGGCATTGTGTGCGCGGGGTTTGGGGAGGGGGCGAGGGGGAAATTTGGGGTTTGGGGACACCCGATGGAGCCGGGGGCGTTCCCGGGGGTGTCCCCGGAGGGAATGCGGGACCCCCCCGCGCCCCCCGAGCTTTGTCCGCTCAGCTCTCGGGTGATTTACACCGATCTCCCCCCAAAAAAGGGATTATTTGGGAGGCGGAGGTGGGTGCGGGGCCGGCCCGGGCGATGAGAGATGTTTGACTTCTTGATTTTTTTCTCTTTTTTCCTTGCCGGGGAGGGGGCAGACGAGGAGCCGAGCCCCGAGCAGGATCTGGGTGTTCGGGAGATCTTGCCAAGCCTCGACCGGAGCGTTTGAAAGCGAAATCAGCTTTTTGGTTTTTTTTTTTTTTTTTTGTTTGTTTGCTTTTTGTCCCCTCTTTTCCTTGCTTTTTTTTTCACCTCCCCTCCCCCTCTGGCCCCTCTCCGGAGGGATGTGTGTGATCAGCGAGTGGAAACACAAATGTCCTGATTTTCCTGATTTTCCCTGCCCCTCTTTGAAAGGGACAAAGTGAAAAAAAAACCAGCCAAAAAAACCCCAACTCGCAAGATGTTCCTGACCTGCGAGGGGACCCTGGGGATCGTTCCGGCCACCATGGACTACAACGTGCCAGCCCGGCCGGGCCATTTCCACGCCGGCTACCAACAGATCGAAGGGATCAACTTGGGCTACTTACAGATCAACGGCACCCAGATGTTCGCGCTGGCCCAGGTGCTCAGCGACCTGTTCAAGGACATCCCCAGGACCACCATCAGCAAGAAGATGGAAACCTTAAAGATCAAGAGCCGCCGCTGCGACCTGGCCGAGCTGCGGACCCTCAAGGCCATCAACTCGGTGCCCACGCGCGCCGTGAAGTGCTCGCTCATCTCCAAGGCGGACCTGGAGGCTCTCTGCACCTCCTGCAAGAGCCTCCGCCGGAGGAAGAGGAGGAGGAAGAGCAGGAGAAGGGAGCAGCTGCTGCTGCCGGGCCCCGGGGAGTTCTTCCCCTGCCCGCGGCCTCCGCCCTGCAGAGCCGGCGGCTGCTGCGGTGCCCCCGGGCCGCCCCCCGGCCCGCAGCAGCTCCAGCCCGCCCGGGGGGGGCTCTTTGCGGGGGTCCTGGCCGGCTCCCCCCGAGACCTGGCGCTGCTGCACCCCGCGGCCGCGCAGCCCTGCGCGCTCCCGCTGCCCGCGGGCCGGCACCGGCGGGGCCCGGGCTGGCCCCGGGGGCTGCTCCCGCACGGAGCGGGGCCCGCGGCCGCCAGGAAGGGCCGGTGCCGCGACTTCCCCGCCTCCAAGCGCCAGGGAACGTCCGCCGGCTACTCCAGCGACTCGGACTCCAGCCTGGACCTCGCCGCGTCCAGCCCCGCCACCTCCAGCGACTCCTCGGAGGAGGAGGAGGAAGAGGAGGAGGAAGAGGAGGAGGAGGAGGAAGGGGACAGCTCGTGCAGCAGCGAGGAGGGCAGCTCCTCGGAGTCGGAGAGCAGCTCGCTGTGCAGCGGGGACTCGGTGCAGAGCACGCGGTACCGGCAGGCGGCCCTGCCCCGCTTCCAGCCCCCCCGGGAGCCGCTCGGGGAGGAGCAGCCGGCGGAGCCCCCCCCGAGCAAAGCGCTGCGCCCCGACCCCGAGCTCCTCTTCCTCTCTCAGCAGCTCTGGGCCCGCACCCTGCGAGCGTCAACTTTGGAAAGTTTGAGCGCGGCCGCAGCGCCGGGGGCTCAGCCGGGGCTGTACGCGAGGCAAGAGGCCCCCCCCGCCTCCTCCTCCTCCTCTTCCTCCTCCTCCTCGCGCCCTCCCTCCCCGAGCAGCAGCACCCCCGGGGGGGCCCCGCCACAAAAGGAGCGCGGCTTTGGGGACGCTGGAGGGAAGGATTTGCACAAAGATGCGTCGAACAAAAGCTCCTCGTTCGAGCGGCCCAGCGGAGCCTCCCCGGGGCCGGCGCCTTCCCCGGAACCGGCCCCGGAGCTGCGGGCCAGCCCCGCTTCCCTCGGCGAGCCCCGGCCGGAGCATTTCGACCGCCTAATCCGCCAGTCCAAGCTGTGGTGCTACGCCAAGGGGTTCAACGTGGACGGGAAAGGTTTGCGGCACGGCCGGGGCAGCCCGGAGCCCTGGCGGGGAGCGGAGCTGCGGCTGCAGCCCCGCGGAGGAACCGAGAGCCCCGCGGCGCTGCGGGGCCGCCAGGACGGCAACGCCAAAAGGCGGCGGCTCGCCAGGGGCACCGAGAGGCAGCGCGGCTCCCCCAGAGCCAGGCCGCCAAAAACTCCCCGGAGGAATTCCAGGAAGGGCAACGCTCCCTGCAAAGCCAGCCCGCCTCGGAATTCCTTCAGCCTGATGGGCAACTTCCCCTGCACGCCCTCGCTGGTGGTGGGCGAGGACGGCGACCTGTGCCCGGCCTCGTCGCTGGGCGGCAAAAACTCCTGGGCGCTGTCCAAGACGCACCCGCTGTGGCGGTGGCACCTGGGGGGCAGCGCCATCCCCGTGCCCCCCAGCCTCAAATTCCGCGGCTGCGCCAGCCTGGAGGATCCCTGAGGAGCGCAGGAGAAATTCCAGGATCGGGGAGGTGCCCGGGATGGGAGCGGGGTCAGCCCAGCCCGCGTGGGGAAGGGGCTGCCCGGAGGAGCCGCGCGGGGATTTGGGGCCGGTTTGGGGCTGATTTGGGGCTGATTTGGGGCCGGTTTGGGGCTGATTTGGAGCTGATTTGGAGCTGATTTGGGGCTGATTTTGACTCGATTTGGGGCCGATTTGGGGCCTATTTGGGGTCCGATTTGGAGCTGATTTGGGTCCGACTTGGAACTCATTTGGAGCTGATTTTGACCTGATCTGGGCCGATTTGAGTCCGATTTGGAGATTCTTTGGGGCTGACTGGGGTCGATTTGGGGCCGATTGGGGCCGATTGGGGCCGCGGGATGTTGGGTTTGGGAGGAGCTTTAGGGTGAGGTCAAAGCGTGCGATGGAACCCAAATAATTCCCCAAAAACTCCGCGCGCTCTGGAAACGAGGGGGGGATTCCCGGGAAGGGGAGGAAACAGCTGCTGGGAAAACTGGGAACGAGCTGGGAAAACTGGGAACGAGCTGGGAAGGAGCTCCCGCCGCCCTGACCTCCCGACCCTACTCCAAAAAAACCAGCCCCAGACCTCATTTCTCCTTTTTCCTCCACAAAAATTGGATTAAAACAGCAAAAAACAGTTAAAAAACGCAGGAAAGGGACAAGTGCCATTCCTTTCCGAATTTGGAAAATCCGGAAAATGCCGGTTTTCCAGCGGGGCTTTCCTGGTGGAGGGGCAGGGAGGAAACGCCAACTTTCTTTAAAAAATCGGGAATTTCGGGAGGTCGGGAGAAAGGGGAGAGGCGGAGGGGAAGTGACTCGAAGCCGCTCCGTGGAAATCTAAAAAATATTTTTTAAAAGTGGTGGGGGGGTGGGAAAGTGAGGAATCTGTGGGATAATCATCCCTGGAAAAGGTTTGAATCCTGGGGAAAAAATCCGGGAAAACCAGGGATGGAAGGATTTGATCCCGACTGGAATTTCCCTCCCTCCCCTGCTTGAACTTTTCCAAACCTTTGGAAATTCCCGGTGGGATTTCCAGCCCATGAAGGCCCCCAAATCTCTGCTTTGGGAACTTTAAAAAAAAAAAAAAAAAAAAAAAAAATCAAAGCTATTTTGGGGTTCTTTGGGTTTTTTTCTTGGGCTCTTTTATTTATTTTTTTTTTCCCAGGAAATAAAATTCCCGGCTCTCCCCGGGGATCCTGCTTGGAAAATTCTTAATTTTTTCTGCAAAATTTAGGCCCAAAAACAACAGCAGCAACAAAAGATTCAAAATTAAAAATTGCTGCGAGGGAAAAGGGAAGGATTGAAAGGAAAATCTTCACACGCGGCCTGCTGGATTTATTCCTGTTTTTAATTCCATTTTTTAATTCCATCAGCGCCTCAAAAAAAGGGAAAATAAGGGGAAAAGGGGGGAAAAAGGGGATTTTAAAGGCCGGGAATGTTTGAGATCGGCTGGGCGCCGTTTTCTCTGGAAGTGGCGAATTGGTGCTAAAAGCGATGTTTGTTTAATTTGATTTTTTAGCGGGCTTTTTTTGGGGTTAAATCGCTTTTTTGATGTTTATTTCGCTCCCTCCCGCTGAGCAGAGTAGCGTGAAATTTCCTCGGCAAAATATTGGGATTTTCGAGCAGTTATTCCCAAAAAAATCCCCCCAAACAACCCCAAAACGGGGCGAGAAAAGCGGATTTCAGGAGGTTTTCCATGGAATTCCCGTGGAGTTCCGGGTGGGGTTAAAAATGTATTTTCTATTAAAAAAAAAAAAAAATTAAAGTGATTTGAGGGTGGAGTTGGAAAAAAAAAAAAGCCGGGATGCGCGCTGGGAATGAATATTTATATTTATATTTATAATCCTATATAAAATCATAGAAATATATATTAAAATCGTATAAATATATTAAGAATCCTATATGAGTACAAATATAAATATATAAATATAAATATTTAAATCCAGCAACCTCCAGACCCCGCAGCTCCGCCAAAAAACTCAGGAATATTTTTGCAAGGGATAAAAATGCCTCGGGAATTGCGGGGGAGTGGCTCAGATTTTTATCCCGGTGTAAATATGGCTAAAAATTCACTTTTTCTATTAAAAATTCACATTTTGGGGAGAGATCTTTTTCATTTCTCCACTCGTGCATGGGGTTGGGATGTAAATAATTGTGAGTATTTGTGAATTTTTGTAAATATTCTGTAAATCTCAATAAATTCTCTGTAAATGTTCTGTAAATATTTGCGGGGTTGGGAAAAAATTTAAAATACCTCAAAATTTTCATTAAAAAGGCGCCTGGAGCAGCAGAACTGCCCAAAAATTATAATTAGAGTAAGAATTATCATCGTGATGTTAATAATGATAATTCTTGCTTTGGTTTTGAGGTGTTTGAGGGAATTTAAGGTACCAAAGAATAAAAAAAATAAACTTTAAATAAGAAATAGAGTGAGGGGGGTGGAGCTGCAGTGGAAATAAACAGAATAAAAGAAATATAAATTAATGAATAAAAGAAAACACAAATCTTGGGCTGAAATCGCTTGGTTTGGGGTGAAAATCAGCAAATCTGGGGTGGTTTGGGGGTGAAATTTCACCTCCAGGAGAGCCAAAGGGATGGGAATTTCATTAAGGAGGTGAAAGGAGAAATAAAAATTGGAATTTTTTGGGCCATAAAATCCATCCTTGTGTTCATTTCTGGTTGGGGTCAGAGGAAAGCAAAACAAAGATGGGAAAAATAATGGAAAATCCCAACTTTGCTCCTCTGGAGTGGAAATTCCCATCCCTTTTGGGGTAAAAAAACCTCTTTCCTTTGGAATAGAAATTCCCATTTCTTTGCGTTTAAATTCCCATGTTGGGGTTAAAAATTCCATTGCTCTGGGTTAAAAATTCCTATCCTTTTAAAATTAGAAATTCCCCTTTTTTGAGGGAATTCCCAGCTCCAGCCTGGGATGGAGGAAGGGATGGGGATGCACTGGGGAATGGGAATCCGGGAATGAGCTGGGGAATGGTGATCCCAAAGGGAAGAGCTGCAGGATCCCACTGGGATGGGATCCGGGATGGGGATCCCTCTGGGATGGGCTCTGGGATGGGGATCCCATCGGGATGGGCTCTGGGATTGGGATCCCACTGGGATGGGATCCGGGATTGGGATCCCACTGGGATGGGCTCTGGAATGGGGATCCCACTGGGATGGGATCCGGGATTGGGATCCCACTGGGATGGGCTCTGGGATTGGGATCCCACTGGGATGAGCTCTGGGATGGGGATCCCACTGGGATGAGCTCTGGGATGGGCTCTGGGATCGGGATCCCACTGGGATGGGCTCTGGGATCGGGATCCCACTGGGATGAGCTCTGGGATGGGCTCTGGGATCGGGATCCCACTGGGATGAGCTCCGGGACGGGCTCTGGGATGGGGATCCCACTGGGATGGGCTCTGGGATGGGGATCCCACTGGGATGAGCCGCAGGAGCAGCTCGGCCTCCCGGGGTTATTCCCGGTTCCGGGAGGTTCCTCCCTTCCCCTGCAGAACCGGAGACACCGGGGGACGCTCTCCCGGGGCCGGGGGGCTCTGGGGACACCCGAGCCGCAGCCCCCCGCAGCAGGGCTCCCTCCCGCGCCTGCCCGGCCGCGATTTTGGGGCAAAAAAGGCATTTTTAGGCTTCTCCCAGCAGAGGTCCCCGGCTGCCTGCCCCGCGGGCTCCCCGGGAGCGGGCCCGGGTCCTGGGGAATCCCCCGGGCCGAAGGGCTGGAACGGAATTCCCGCGGGGCTTTCTGCTGCTAATTCCCGATAAAATAGAATTTATCCTCAAAATTCATTCCCGATAAAAAGAGGAACACGGCCGGGAAACCTCTCCTGGGTTTTGCTCCATGTCCAAGGCACGGGGAGTTTCCTGGGATATCCCAAAGGGGTCGCGACACAGATTTTGGGATCTGGAGGTGCAATCCCAAACAGAAATATTCCCAATAATTCAGGTTCCCTCATTCCCTGCAGGGGTAATCCCATAAATAAATATTCCCAGAATTTCAGGATAATTTCTCCCTAGTCCTTTCCTGCAGGTGCAGCCCCACAAATAAACATTCCCTGTCCCCGGATTCAGGGATTTGCCACTTCACATCCTTCATTTGGGAAGGAAATGAAAGAAATAAATTTATTTATTTTAAATTTTAGTGAAGACACCTGAGGTGACTGAAGTGACGGAGCCCCCCCGGGGGAAACGCGCCCATCCCAACACCAGAACGCGGCAGCAGAAAAGGAGGAAACGCCCCAAAAAACCCCAAATCCATCCCGGCAGAGCGGACCTTGACAAACCCTTTTAAGCCGAGCCTTGGTGCCGCAAATCGGTTTCAGTTTCAGGTCCCGCCGCTATTTTGGTGTCGCCGCTGTCACCGAGGCAGGGCGGAGCGGAGGAAGGGGAGAGCGGGGAGGGTTTGTCGAAATTAGGAAATCACCCCAAAAATCTGCAGAGCAGAGCCGCAACTGCTCCACGCCCTGCTCGGGACCGATGGCTTCAATTTATCACTAATTAAATTGATGTGAAGCTGCATTAGAGCTGGCTTCAGCACCCCTGGCAAATCCTCAAACCCATCCCAAACCTCTTCACGCCCCGATTTTGGGCAGTTTCATCAAAATTTCCCATTCCTGGGGCTCACAAAGCCCCAAAATATGTTTCAGCTTCAGGACGGATGTGAGTCAGGGCGGAGCTGGCTGGTGTCACTCATTAATTACTCGTTAATGACTCATTAGTTAGTTCTGATCCACACCGGAGCATTGCCGGTGACTCTTTCCACATAATTTTGGGGGGAAACCTCAAAGATGCCCGAATTTTGCTGCTTTTTGTTTGCCAAGGGCCTAGTTATGATTAATTAATTATTAATCAATCAATTAATCACTCAGCAGTGATCAATTCCTGGGCCACAGCCCCAAAATTCCTGATGAGCAACTGGGGGGTGGGAAATTCCAGCTCATCCCGAACCTGTCCCTCCCTCCCTGTCCTGTCCCTCCCTGTCCCCTCCTCTCCCCCCTCCCGGTCCCGTGGGGCACGGGGGGGAGCGCGTTGGGAATTTTTTGGATCTGAGGAACCGAAGGATCCTGGAATGGTTTGGGTGGGAGGGACTGAAATCCCCTGCAGTGCCACCTCCCCCTGTCCCAGCCTGGCCTGGGACACTCCCAGGGATGGAGCAGCCACAGCTGCTCTGGGAATTCCATCCCAGCCAGGAATTCCTGACAAAATCCCGTCCATCCCTGCCCTGTGGCAGTGGAAGCCACTCCGGGGGTCCTGTCCCTCCATCCCTGTCCCCAGGCCCTCTCCAGCTCTCCTGGAGCTCCTGGAAGCCCTGGAAAGGCTCCGGGGTGTCCCTGGAGCTTCTCCTTGCCAGGCTGGAGAATCCCAAATCTCCAGCTTGTCCTGAGAGAGGAGGGCTGGGATCCATGGATGATGGAGGGATGGATGGATGGATGGATGGATGGATGGATGGATGGATGATGGATGGATGGATGGATGGATGGATGGATGGATGGATGGATGGATGGATGGATAGATGGATGATGGATGGATGGATGGATGGATGGATGGATGGATGGATGGAGGGATGGATGAGGGATGGATGGATGATGGATGGATGGATGGACAGAGGGATGGATGGATGGATGGATGGAGGGATGGATGAGGGATGGATGGATGATGGATGGATGGATGGATGGATGGATGGATGGATGGATGGAGGGATGGATGGATGGATGATGGATGATGGATGGATGGATGGATGGATGGATGGATGGATGGATGGAGGGATGGATGAGGGATGGATGGATGATGGATGGATGGATGATGGATGGATGGATGGATGGATGGATGGATGGATGATGGATGGATGGATGATGGATGGATGGATGGATGGATGGATGGATGATGGATGGATGGATGGATGGATGGATGGATGGATGGAGGGATGGATGAGGGATGGATGGATGATGGATGGATGGATGGATGGATGGATGGATGATGGATGGATGAGGGATGGATGGATGGATGAGGGATGAGGGATGGATGAGGGATGAGGGATGGATGGATGGATGGATGGATGGATGGATGGATGGATGATGGATGGATGGATGGGTGATGGATGATGGATGGATGGATGATGGATGGATGATGGATGGATGGATGGATGGATGGATGGATGGATGGATGATGGATGGATGGATGGATGATGGATGGATGGATGGATGGATGGATGATGGATGGATGGATGATGGATGGATGAGGGATGGATGGATGGATGGATGGATGGATGGATGGAGGGATGGATGAGGGATGGATGGATGATGGATGGATGGATGGATGGATGGATGGATGATGGATGGATGAGGGATGGATGGATGGATGAGGGATGAGGGATGGATGAGGGATGAGGGATGGATGGATGGATGGATGGATGGATGGATGGATGGATGATGGATGGATGGATGGGTGATGGATGATGGATGGATGGATGATGGATGGATGATGGATGGATGATGGATGGATGGATGGATGATGGATGGATGGATGGATGGATGGATGATGGATGGATGGATGATGGATGGATGAGGGATGGATGGATGGATGGAAGGATGGATGGATGGATGGATGGATGGAGGGACAGGTGAGGAACCAGACATGCCCCCGGGAGGTTCCCCCGTGTCCCACCGTCCTGAGCCGCTCCCCCGCTCCTCTGTCCCCTCCCCCCCCTCCCTCTCCCCGCTCTCCCCGCTCCCCCCCCCCCCATTTCCTGCGCCCCCGCAGCCCCGGGCCGGATGCGGCTCCGAGCCCGAGGGGCCGCGGGCGCTTCCTGCCCTCCCTGCGGGGCTCGGCCCCGCCGCCGCCCCGGGCCCGGCCCGCGCTCACCGGGCACCGGGAAACGGGAAACGGGCAGTGGGAACTGGGCACCGGACAGTGGGGACTGGGCACTGGGCACTGGGCACCGGGGACTGGGCACCGGGCACTGGGCACCGGGGACTGGGCAACGGGCAGTGGGAACTGGGCACTGGGACTGGGCACCGGGCAGGAGGTGTTGGGCACCGGGCACTGGGCACAGCACACCGGGCATTGCGCACTGGGCAAGAGGCAGCAGACACTGGGCACTGGAATTTATGGGGATTTAAATGGAATTTAAATGGAATTTATTGGAATTTAAATTCCATTAAATGGGAGTTTAATCCTTTCAAAGTTCAAGTCCAAGGATCTCCACGGACAAGGGATGGGAGGAAATCCCAAATCTGATCCTGGGACCATCCCAAATCTCCAGGATACAAAGGCCAGAATTCCTTAAACACAAAAGATAAAAGGAAAAGGGGAGAAAGGGGGAAAAAAAGGGGGAAAAAAGGGGGGGAATCCTTGGAAAAAGGGAGTTCAGGCTGAGTGAATTTCTGCCCCTGCAGGGATTTTCAGGGATTGGGATAAAGGGAAAATCGTGCATGGAATGCTTGAGGGGCACTCAAAAAGGGTAAAAAAATCAGAATTTGGGGGTTTGGGTTGAAAGACATCCCAGGATGGGCCAGGCCAAGATTACAAAGGTTTTTGGGATGAGGAAAAGGAGGCTCAGGACGTTATTTAGGTTGGAAATGGTAAAATGATGGAATATTCAGAGCAGGAAGAATGATCAGAATGGTGGGAAACACCCAAAAATCCTCAGAAATTGTGGCTGATTTGGGATTGGAGTGTTTGGAGCGGAACGTTGTGCCAGGGAATCCATCCCAAAACTCTCCAGGAGTGCAAAGAGTGGGGGGATAAAAGACCCCCAGAAAAGAAATATTCCCAATATTTAGGATCTTTTCACTCATTCCTAGCAGGTGTAATCCCATAAATAAATATTCCAAATATTTCAGGATAATTCCTCTTCCCTCTTTTAATACAGGTGCAATTCCAAACAGAAATACCCTCAGTATTTCAGGATAATTCCCCTTCACTCATTCCCCGCAGACACAATCCCATAAATAAATATTCCCGATATTCCAGGATCTTTTCCCTGTTTTCCCCCTGATTCCCACCACTCCTCCTGCTGCGCACAAACCCCCAAGTGGGGAAGGAATATTTTTCCTCCTTCCCAAGGTGCCAAGGGGTTAAATCCCTTTTCCAGAGGAGTCTCGGGCCAGGACAGCCGGTGGCGCTGGCGGAGCCGGGATCCGGGAATTTCGGGATAATGGGATTTTCGGAGCGCTGCCGGCTCATCCCTGCGGAGCGATCCACCGGGAACGCACCCACAGCGCGATGCCAGCCGGGCACAGGAGGCTGCAGGGGGAAAAACCCCCAAATCCTCACCCCAAAGCGCTGGGGAATGGTTCAAAAACAAACCCCAAAAATCCAGGATATCACTGGCGCGCAAACCCGCCCGCCCGGCCGCGCCGAGATCCGTGAACCGCAAAGTTTACCGGAGCGTGCGGGCGGCGCCGCCATGATTGTACCGGGGGGGGGACGGGGACACGGGGACAAACTGGGGGGGACTGGGACAAACTGGAGGGGATGGGGACGAACCGGGGGGGACGGCGACCAGCGGGGGGACGGGGATAAACGGGGGGGACGGGGATAAACGGGGGGGGGACGGGGATAAACGGGGGGGGGACGGGGATAAACGGGGGGGACAGGCAGAAAGGGGGGGGACAGGCAGAAAGGGGGGGGACCTGCGTGGCGCGGGGCCACATTCGCCACCCCCCGCTGTCCCCGCGCTGTCCCCGCGCTGCTCCCCGGTCCCTTCATCAGCGCCTCGCCCCGCCCGCTTGTGGCTGCTCGCTGTCCCCGCTGTCCCCCCCGGCGGTCCCCCCGGGAGAGGCGGGGAGGGGGCAGCACGGAGGAGGAGGAGGAGGAGGAGGAGGAGGAGGAGGAGGAGGAGGAGCGCGCAGAGGGAGGCGGGGGGGCAGGAAACCCTCCTGGAAGTATGAAGGAGATGGTGGGAGGCTGCTGTGTGTGTTCCGACGAGCGCGGCTGGGCGGAGAACCCGCTCGTCTACTGCGACGGCCACGGCTGCAATGTGGCCGTGCACCAAGGTGAGCCCGGCACGGCCCCCCCGAGCCCCTCCCCGAGCCCCCCGAAACCCCCCGGGGACGGGGCGGGGTGAGGATGGGGGCGGCGGCGGGGGGGGGGGGGGAGGGCGCGCTTTGTTTTAGCGCTATTGTTCCAAATAACGGTGTCGCCGCCGAGGTGGCGCGGCCGCGGAGGGGGGACACGGCGGGGACACGGCGGGGGAGGAGTCGGGGCACCAGCGGAGCCCCCCCGGCGGTGGCGAGCGGGATTTCTGCGGTGCCCCCCGGTATAGCGGGCAGGGGAAGGGGGGGGAAGAGGCGCTGCCGCCCCCAGCCCGGCCCGGGGGTGTCGGGGGGGCCGCGGGGAAGCTCCGGAGGGGGCGGCGGGGCCCGGAGCTGCCTCCTCCGAGGGTAGGGAGGGAGCAAGGCAGCCCTCCTCCTCCTCCTCCTTCTCCGCCTCCTCCGCCCGCTGCTCCCGGCGACACGGGCGATTTGCATTTTAAATGACTCCGAGCCCGCCCCCAGCGCTCGGTAGCGGGCCCGGAAAGTTTGTCCTCGGCTCGGTGAACAAAACAAATCCGGATTAAAATCGGTGTTGGGGGCAGCGGAGGCGCGGCGATCCCTGCTCGGTTGGTTTGGAACGCGCGCAGGGCTCCGGGCTGCTCGGGCCGCGCTGTTTTCCCGGCTGATGTTATCCCGTTCCTGCCCCGGTTGTTGTTTTATCCCATCAGCTTCCCGGCTGCTGTCATCCCCTCCCTGTCCCGGTTGTTGCTATCCCGTCAATTTCCCAGCTGTTGTTTTATCCCGTCGCTGTCCCGGGGCATCTCCAGCTCTTCCTGCTCGCTCTCCCTCCATTCCCGGTGCTCGCTCCTGGCTCTGTCCGTGGGTCCGGCTCTGTCCGTGGGTCCAGCTCTGTCCGTGGGTCCGGCTCTGTCCGTGGGTCCGGCTCTGTCCGTGCGTTTGGCTTTGGGCCTGTCCACGATCCAGCCCTGTCCGTGTCCCTTGTCCAGCTCTGTCCTGTCTGTGTGTCCATCCCTGTCCCTGTGTCCATCCCTGTCCTGTCCCTGTGTCCATCCCTGTCCCTGTGTCCATCCCTATCCCTGTGTCCATCCCTGTCCCTGTCCCTGTCCCTGTCCCTGTGTCCATCCCTGTCCCTGTGTCCATCCCTGTCCCTGTGTCCATCCCTGTCCTGTCTGTCCCTGTGTCCATCCCTGTCCCTGTGTCCATCCCTATCCCTGTGTCCATCCCTGTCCCCGTGTCCATCCCTGTCCCTGTGTCCATCCCTGTCCCCGTGTCCATCCCTGTCCCTGTCCCTATCCCTGTGTCCATCCCTGTCCCTGTGTCCAGCCCTGTCCTGTCCCTGTGTCCATCCCTGTCCCCGTGTCCATCCCTGTCCCTGTGTTCAGAACAGCTCCAGAGGGTCAGGAACATTTTTTAAGGATCAGGAAGAGTTTGAGAGAGGCAAGAGCTGTGTCAGAGTCTCAGGAAGAGTTTTGGATTTTCCAGACCAGATCCAGAGGGGCAGGAACAGTCTCAAACACTCAAGAACAGGTTCAGAGGGTCAGGAGCAGTTTGGAGTTCTCAAGAGGAGTTTTAGAAGCACGGGAGCCGTTCCAGAGGATCAGGAACAGTTTCCGATTTTCAAGAACAGTTCCAGAGCATCAGGAAGAGTTTCAGATTTTCAAGAAGAGTTCCAGAGGCGCAGGAAGAATTTCAGGGGGTCAGGAACAGTTTTTAGGGGTCAGGAAGAGTTCCAGAGTGTCGGGTCGAGTTCAGATATTCAATAACAGCTTTTAAGGGTCAGGAACAGTTTCAGATTTTCAAGAACAGGTTGAGAGCATCAGGAAGACTTTCAGATTTTCAAGAAGAGTTTCAGATCTTCAAGAAGAGTTTCAGATTTTTCAAGAAGAGTTTCAGAAGTGCGGGAGCAGCTCCGGAGGGGCAGGAGAAGCCTCTGAGGCCGGTTCGAGTCTCGGTCGGTGCCTGTGGGAAGCTGGCCGAGTTTATTTGGGGTTTCTGGGGGCCCTGCAGGATGTGGTGATTCCCCTTCTGGAGCCCGGCCCAGCCCCTGCGGCTGTGGGGAGGATTTTACTCCCCAAATAGCTCAAACCCCAAAGAGGAACCCTGGGGGCTCATCCCGCTCGGGGAAAAATAAGGAAATAACCAGGGAAAACAGGGAGAAAAATAGGGAGAAATAGAGGAAAAGCCCAGGGAAAAAACCCAGGAAGTGCACAGGGAAAACACTGAGAAAAACAGGGAAGAAACCAGGAAATAAACAGGGAGAAAAAAGAGGAGAAAACAGGGGAAAACCGGGGAAAAATGGGGGAAAACAGGGAAAAATGGTAAAAACCACAGAAAAAGCAGGGAAAATGGGGAAATCAGGGGAAAATGGGGTAAAACAGGGAAGAAAAGGGAAGTAAACAGGGAGAGTGAAATTCCCGGGAAGCCCCAGGTCCATCTTTAGCCCGGGCTGAGCGCCAGGAACGAGCTCAGCTGGAGCCAGCGGGGGCTGCCAGGGGAAAACAGGGAAAAACAAGGGGAAAATGTGGAATATGAGCTGAAAGTAGAAATTAATGATGTCCTTAACTCTTTTATAGAGCCCTTGTTTGCCATCAGATGGTTTCGGGAATATCCTGAATTTTTAATGGAAAAATGGTGTCCCAAAGAGGAGAAAAACCCCAAAACAAGGGAAAAAAAGTAAAAAATGAGCAGAAAATACATTCATAAATGCCCTTAACCCTTCTTGGGGGGCTCTATTTACCACTCATGGTTTCCTCAACATTTAACATTTTTATTTTATTTTGTTTTGTTTATTTTGCATTTTTTGTTCCCATTTTTCTCCCTGATTTTCCTCCTGTTTATTTCCAGCCTGATCCAAACATTTTTTAACCCCTGAGAAATCAGAAATAAATGGATTTGAAATGGTTTAATTTGGTTTTTTTTTGCTTTTTTTCCCTAGCTTGTTATGGAATTGTCCAGGTTCCCACCGGCCCCTGGTTCTGCAGGAAATGTGAATCCCAGGAAAGAGCCGCCCGGGTGGTGAGTGGGAAAAATCCTGGATGGGGCTCCCCAAGATTTTGGGGGTTTTTCCACGAGTTTTGGGTTTGGGGCCTTTTTTAAAGATTCAGAAACCCCCAACAAAGAAATCACAGGGGAGATTTTCCTCCACCGGATTTCGGGGCGCCCCAAAACCAACCCCAGACCCACCCAGCCTGGATTTGGGGCGGCACAAACCCAACCACGACCCCACCGACAAAATTTCCTACAAAACTGGGGGGAAACTGGTGTGAGGCGGAAGGAAGGAGCAGGTGGAGATAAAAACTCATTTTTGTTTGACTCTGAGTCACTGCTTTCGGTTTAACTCCTCAACCACAGCCCCTAAAACTGGCCCAAAAAAAGCCCCAGAAGCAAAATTTTGCCCTGGGCATTTAAATCCATTTTTTAGAGCTTTTTTGAGGTGTTTTTTTTCCCCCAAAAGCTCCTCAGTCCTCATCCCACAGCCCTGTTCTGGCAGCAGCTCCTTTTTGGGGCAGAATCGGGGATTTTCTGGTCCTAAACCTGGAATTAAATGGATGAAATTTGAATTTTATAGATTTAATTTTATTTAACTTTAATTTTATTGATGAAGTTTGCATTTTTGGGAATAAATATCAATTTTACTGATTAAATTTCGATTGTATCAATTAATTTTTTTAAATTTGAATTTTATTGATTAAATTCACATCGAAATTCAAATTTTGTTGATTAAATTTTAATTTTACCAATGAAATTTGAATTTTATTGATAAAATCTCAGTGCCATCAGTGAAACCTGATCAAATCTGACGGGATCTGAATTTTGGGGCTGAAACCGGGCGGATTTTGTTTATTAAATGTCAGCGTTGTCGATTACGGCTGATGAAATTTGAATTTTGTGGATGAAGTCGGGTGAGTTTGGGTGTTTTGCTCCCTTGCAGAGGTGCGAGCTGTGTCCCCACAAGGACGGAGCCCTGAAGCGCACGGACAACGGGGGTGAGCGGCATTCCCACCGGGAAAACCCCAAATCCCACCCTCCCCCTTTGGCCCCAGAAATTCCCCTGTTGGGCCTCTACCAAAGGGATTATTTGTCCTGCCCGAGCTTGGATGGGAGTCAAAACGAGCCCAGAATTGCGGGATTCCGGGGCTGATCCCACAGGAGCTTTCCAATCCGTGGGATCTCAGTGGGATCCCCATCCCAGAGGATTTTCCATGTGGGATTTTCCTGCAGATTTTTTGGGATGGAGTTTTTTGGGATGGAGGTTTTTTTGGGATGGATGATTTTTTGGGATTGGTTTTTTTGGGGATGGATGATTTTTTGGGATGGGTTTTTTTGGGATGGATGATTTTTTGGGATGGATGATTTTTTGGGATGGGTTTTTTTGGGGATGGATGATTTTTTGGGATGGGTTTTTTTGGGATGGATGATTTTTTTGGGATGGATGATTTTTTGGGATGGGTTTTTTTGGGATGGATGATTTTTTGGGATGGGTTTTTTTGGGATGGATGATTTTTTGGGATGGGTTTTTTTGGGATGGATGATTTTTTGGGATGGGTTTTTTTGGGATGGATGATTTTTTGGGATGGGTTTTTTTGGGACACAGGTCTTGGCATTGAGGTTTTTTTGGGATGGAGGTTTCTTGGGAATGAAGGGTGTTCTGGGGATGGAGGGTTTTTGGGATTAAGGGTTTTTTGGGATGGAGGTTTTTTAGGCACAGAAGCTTTTAAGGATGGAGATTTTTTTGGGGATGAAGAGTTTTTTTGGGGAGAATAGAGGCTATTTTGGCACGTAACTTTTTTTAGGATGAAAGTGGTTTTTTTTGCAGTGTGGATGTTTTTGACGTGCAGTTTTTTTGGCTTGGGGTTTTTTGGGACAGAAGATTTTTTGGCACAGAGTTTTTTTTTTGGGATTCCCTGACTGAATTCCCTTTTCCCTTCCTTTTCCAGGCTGGGCCCACGTGGTGTGTGCCCTGTACATCCCCGAGGTGCAGTTTGCCAACGTGCTCACCATGGAGCCCATCGTGCTCCAGTACGTCCCCCACGACCGCTTCAACAAGGTAAAATCTGGGATTTCGGGATTTCGGGATCATCCTGGCCCCCCGTGGCTCCTTCCCGGATTGTCCCGACCCCACAGCTCCTCGGATTCTGTTAAAAACCGAGGAAATCCCCGGATTCGCCAGGAAATTTTTGGTCTTCCCCATCTGTCTTCCCCAAATCAATGGGATTCAAGGAATTTCTTGGTGGAACGATGGGAACCAGTTGGATCCATGGAATTCTGTGTTGGATCCTCCCCATTCGGGTGGGTTTTTGGGGGAGAAAATGGGAATTTGAGGAATTCTTGTGGAAAGCCAACAGAATCTCTGAAATGCTGTGTTCGATCCTCCATATTTGGTTGGGTTTTTGGGGGAGAAAATGGGAATTTGAGGAATTTCATGGTGGGACAACTGGAGCCAACTGAATCCATGGAATTCCATGCTGGTTCAGATGGGACAGTTGGGATTTCAGGGAAAAAAGGAGAAGTTTTGTGTGTCCCACCGAGGAATATCCTGGAGTTTTCATAGAAACACCTCAAAATTTCCTCGATTCCCCAGAAATTCCTTCACAGGAGCAGAAGGTGGGGAAGACTGGAACTTGCCGAGCTCCAAAGCCCCTCCCGACCCAGCACATTCCATGAGATTTGGGAATGCCTGGAGGCTTTTCCTCTTGGGAAAAATGGCTCTTCCCACTTTTTCCCCCCATCCCAGACCTGCTACATCTGCGAGGAGCAAGGGCGGGAGAGCAAGGCGGCCTCGGGGGCCTGCATGGCCTGCAACCGCCACGGCTGCCGCCAGGCCTTCCACGTCACCTGGTGAGATTCCCGGGAATTCGCCTCGGGAGCGCGCCCCCGCCGCCCCGTCCCTGCCCTGCCTCGGGGGGCCCTCCTGAGGGCTGTGGGGCTGACCCCCGTGGGCTCATTTAGGGCTGGAGCTGTCTCTGCCTCCTCCTGGTCCGGGAGCTCTTTCTGGGATTTTCCAGGGTGTTCCCGAAGTTTGGGAATTCCGTTGGAGCCTGTGGGACGTCCATTGCCCTGCCCTGGATTTGGGGTCCTGTTCCCTGTGGGCTGTGGGGTTTGGGGCTGATCCTTCCTGAAGGTTATTTAGGGCTGGAATTGCCTCTTCATCAGGAGGTTTTTCCAGGGAGTTCCAGGGAGTTCCCGAAGTTTGGGAATTCTGTTGGGACCTGTGGAATCTGATGGATTTTCCTGGGTTTTTTTTCTTTTTCCTGCTGATTTTCTCGGATTTTCCCCTGTTTTCCTGCCAATTTTCCCAATTTTCCCCTGTTCTCTCGCTGGTTTTCCTGGATTTTCCCCGTTTTTCTCGGGCTCAGTGCACAGATGGCAGGACTCCTGTGCGAGGAGGAGGTGCTGGAGGTCGACAACGTCAAATACTGTGGCTACTGCAAATACCACTTTAACAAAATGGTGAGATCTGGGAGTTCCAGGGATTTCGGGAATTCCTGGTTATTTAGAGAACTTTTATTTATTCATTTATTTATTCAAATGAAATAAATAAATTTTATTTATTTATTTCATTTGTTTCAGGAATTTAATTTCTTGAGAGCATATTTTTATTTATTTAGGGAATTTTTTATTTATTTTGGAAATTTTCATGTACTTCAGGAATTTTTATTTAATTTGATGGATTTGATTGATTTAGGGTATTTTTCTTTATTTAGGGAACTTTCGTTCATTTGAGGAATTTTAATTTATTTTTCTTCTCCTTTTCTCTCTTTTCTTCCCATTTTCCATATTTTTTCATCCTTTTCCATCTTCTTCCCCCTTTTCCTTCTTTTTTCCCCTTTTCCTCTTTTCTTTCCCCCTTTTTCCACTTTTTTCCCCCTTTTCCTTCTTTTTTCCCCCTTTTCCTCTTTTCTCTCCCCCTTTTTCCACTTTTTTCCCTTTTCCTTCTTTTTTTCCCCTTTTCCTTGTTTTTTCCTCCCTTTCCCTCTTTTCTTCCCCCCTTTTCCCTCATTTTTTCCCCCTTTTCCTCTTTTTTCCCCACTTTTCCACCTTTTCTTTCCTCTTTTCCCTCTTTCTCCCCCTTCCCCCTTTTCTCCCTTTTTCCTCATTTTCCCCCCTTTTCCCTCCGGGTTTTTCCCCCCATTCCCCTGTTCCCTCTCCCCTCCTCCCTCTGTTTTTCCGTGTTTTCCCCTTTTTCCCTTTTCCCTCCCGTTTTGCCCCAGACCTCGCGCCATTCCGGGGGCAGCTCCTTCCTCCCGGGCCGGCGGAGCCGCTCGGCGTCCCCGGCCCAGGAAAAGCACCTGTCCCACCACGAGCGGCCAAAGAAGGTGAGAAAATCCCCAAAATTCCCCAAATCCCCAGAGTCACAGGATCTCCTCAATCCACGAGGTGAAGGTGCCTTCAAACCTCAAAATCCATAATTTTCCCCCCTCAGATTTGGAGTTTTAAT
Organism: Haemorhous mexicanus; assembly: GCF_027477595.1. Lineage (NCBI taxonomy): Eukaryota > Metazoa > Chordata > Aves > Passeriformes > Fringillidae > Haemorhous > Haemorhous mexicanus. Next base: position 6,417,730 of record NC_082368.1, read on the forward strand.
GGATTAAAAATTCTGATTTTTGGCGGATTTTAGGGATGAAAATTAATTTGTGGGAATTTGGGAATGTTTTGGATCGGATTATCTGGGAAAAGGGGTTAAATCCACCTCTGGAAAGGGTTTTTCTTGATAAAGGAGGAAAAATTTTTAAAATTTTTACTTAGATTTTAAATTCTGGTCCTAAAAACTGCTCCAGGATCCTGGAAATCCTGGTATTTCTGGGAAAAGCAGCTGGGAATGTGGGAGGCAGAACCCAGTGTTTGTGTGGGGTTGGTTTCAGTCCCATAAATCCTAAATTTTGGGAGTTTTTTGGGATTTGGGACCTGAGGGAAGCGGGAGAGGAATAAAGGAATTTTTCCTGCCCCTGGATGGGTGCAGATTTTGTGGGATCTGCGCAGGAAAACAGCGAGAATCGGGATTTGTTTGGATTCCTTTATGGGATCTGGGCTGGAAAACAATGGAGTCTGCCACTGGACAACTGTGGGAATGGGAATTTATTTGGATTTCTTTGCGGGATCTGGTGCTGCCCTTTCCAGTGCTGGGAATTCCGGCATTCCACAGGTTCCTGTTTTTTCCCAGAGCCGCAAGGACAAGGAGAGGCCGAAGCAGAAGCACAAAAAGCGGCCGGAGTCCCCCAGCAGCCTCCCCCCAGCACCCGTGGCCGTGGCTGCCGAGAAGGTACTGGGGCTGTGGGACGGGAAAATCCGCTGGAAAACTGGGAGAGGGAGCTGGAAAATCCACCCAGGAAACTGGGAAAGGGAGCTGGAAAAATCCACCCAGGAAACTGGGAGAGGGAGCTGGAAAATCCACCCAGGAAACTGGGAGAGGGAGCTGGAAAATCCACCCAGGAAACTGGGAGAGGGAGCTGGAAAAATTCACCCAGGAAATCCAGACAAAAAAACGGCAAAGGACAGGAAGATTCATCCAAGGAAATCCAATGAAAAAAACAGGGGAAAGGAACTGGAAAATCCATCCAGGAAAATGGGAAAGGGCAGGAAAATCCACCCAAAAAAACAAGAAAAATTGGCAGGAAAATCCACCCAGACACCAGGGAAAAGGGGCAGGAAAATCCACCCGGAAACCAGGGAAAAGGGGCAGGAAAATCCACCCAGAAACCAGGGAAAAGGGGCAGGAAAATCCACCCAGAAACCAGGGAAAAGGGGCAGGAAAATCCACCCAGAAACCAGGGAAAAGGGGCAGGAAAATCCACCCAGAAACCAGGGAAAAGGGGCAGGAAAATCCACCCAGAAACCAGGGAAAAGGGGCAGGAAAATCCACCCAGAAACCAGGGAAAAGGGGCAGGAAAATCCACCCAGAAACCAGGGAAAAGGGCATTCTCAGCAGGCCGTTCCCACCCCCAGGCCCCTCTCTCCTTCCCTTCCCAGGGAAAAATCAGGACAATTTCTCCTGCTGACGCCATAAATCCAGGAGAGTTTAATTCCCACATCCGAGGCTGGCAGGAGAAAATCCCAGTTCTCTCTCCCTGGAATTCCTCTGTTCCCATCACTTCAAATTCCAGGCACATCTGGCGCCTGCAGCTGTCGGGGATTAAATCCAGGGATGGATTTGGATCCCAGGATTTATCCCAAGGAGGGCTCGGCCGGGGTCAGGGGTGTCAGGAAGGTCCCACATTTTGGGCCATCCCATAATTACAGGAATATTTTTAATTTTGGTTGTAATGTTGCCTAAAACTGGTGAATTTGGAGCCCTTGGCTCTGGATTTGAAGGGATTTGGGATTTGAGGGATCTGGGTTTGGGTTCATCCCTCTCTCCCCACTGCTGAATTCCCACAATTCTCCCTCTCATCCTGAAATCCTGGATTTCCTGGCATCTGCCCAGGTTCTTCACCCTCCTGTCTCCCCTGGCTCCTGCAGCTCAGCTGGAATTTGGGAACATCTGGTGCTGCTCCAACCCCTGGGAATATTCCCAGCCGGAGCTTTGGGACGGCTGCAGGGATCCCAGGGAATCTCCAGTCCCATCCTGAGGATGAGGAAATTCCCCCAGGGAACATCTGGTCCCACCCCATTCCCAAGGAAATCTCCCAGCTGGGGTGGGAGTGCTGGGAGCAGCACACCTGGGGTAGAAATCTGAAATCCCGGATGGAATCAGGAAGTTTCCAAAATCTGGAGGTTTTAGGAGCTGGAGACTCCGCTCCCCTCCCCCTTTAGTCCCCTGCGGTTCCCTGGGACGAGCCCAGTCCCTGGGATGGAATTCCAGGTGCCACCGAGAAGCAGGAGATGTCCCAAAGTCACTTTTGTGCTGGGAGTGACCTGAGCTGAGCAGCCCTGGGTGGGCAGAGGGGGCAATTCCCACTGCAGAGGGGGGAAATTGTGAAAATTGGGAAATTTGGGAAAATCAGGAAGAAAAGAGCCCCGGCTGCAGCCAGCTCTGGTCCCTGGGGTCACCCCCGTGTCTGTTTCCTCCCAGGGCTCTGGTGGCCACCACGAGGCCACCAAGGAGAGCTCGGAGGTGGCCAGGGCAGAGGCCAAGGGCAGGAAATCCTCGAGCCACGGCAGCAGCCACAAGGGCAAGAAGACGGGAAGCGGGAAAAGCTCCGGAGGCTTTGGATCCGCCCCGCCTGGAGGAACCTTCCAGAGCGCCGGTGAGGGGCAGGAGGAGGAGGAGGGGGAGGGAGAGGGAGGAAGGAGGAAGGAGGGGAAGGAGGGGGAGGGAGGACGAGGAGAAAGAGAGGGATGAAGGGAGAAAAGGGGAGGAATGAAGGAGGAGGAAGAGGAGAAGGAGGAGGGAGAGGAAAGGAGAAAGAGCGGAGGGAGGAAGAGGGGAGGGATGAAGGAGAAAAGGAGAGGGATGGAGGAGGAAGAGGAGAGCAATGAAGGAGGAGGAAGAGCAGAGTGATGAAGGAGAAGAGGGAAAGGATGAATATGGAGGAAAAGGAGAGGAAAGAGGGAGAGGGAAAAGATGAAGGAGGTGGGAGACGAGAGGGAGGAGGAGGGGAGGGATGGAGAGAAGGAGAGGGATGGAGGAGGAAGAAGGAGAGAGGGGGGAGAAGGAGGAAGGAGGAGAAAGGAGAAAGAGGAGAGCGATGCAGGAGGAGGAAGAGGACAGTGATGAAGGACAGGGAAGAGGAGAGGGATTAAAGAGGAGGAAGAGGAGAGTGATGAAGTAGAAGTGGCAAGGGATGAAGGAGAAGAGCAGAGCGATGAAGGAGGAGGAGGAGGAGGAGAGCGATGAAGCACCAGGACCCCTCCCCGGCCCCTCGGGCTGACCCCACGTGTCCCCAGGCTCCTCCTGCGGCCTGCCCGGCTCCCAGGACTTCGCGCCCTTCCCCAAGCTGGAGCAGGAGGACGAAAAGTTCCGCAAGGCTGCCAGCTCCAGCTCCTCCTCGCACTGCTCGCCGCTCTCCGAGGGCCCCAAGGCCGACGTCTTCGAGCAGAAGGTCATCTTCTCCGGCTTCGGCTCCATCATGCGCTTCTCCACCTCGGCCGTGGGCCAGCCGCGAGCCCGGGACGCCTCCCCTGTGGACTACAAGGCCTCCAGCACCCTTGGTGGCCCTGCGGGTGGCACGGCTGGCACCGCTGGCGCCACCGGGAGCGGCCACAAGCGGATGCCGTCGCTGGGCGCCGAGGAGGGAGAGGTGCTCAAGGAGAAGAAGCACAAGGGCAGCAAGAAGAACAAGCACGGCCCCGGCAGGCCCAAGGCGGGCAAAGGCAAAGAGGTTTTGGGGGCCCAGCTGGCTGGGTCCACCTCCACCTCCTCCTCTCCCTTCTCCGGGGGATCCCTCGTCAGCTCCAGCGTCGGGAATTCCTCCCGGAGCTTCAGCCACCCCGGCAGTCTGCCCAGCCTCAGCATGGAGTCGCCGCTGCTGGGCTCAGGTGTGTTCCCCTTGAGGGATTCAGGTGTGCTCAGGTCCTTTGAACAGAATTTTCCAGCCTTTTCCAGAATTCTACAGCCTTTTTCAGCTTTTCCAGCCTTTTCCAGCACGTTTAGCTATGTCCAGACCTGCCTGCACAGAGTTCTGTCCCTTGAATCCATAAAAATCCACATCCTGCTCCATCCCAGCCTTCACCCTGGAATCTCCTCCATACCAGCTTCCAGAAATTTGGGGTGCAGATCTGAGCTGGAAATATCCCAAACCCTTTTTGCTCCAACTCATCCAGCCAGAGCAGAATTCACAGCTGGATAAAGGGGAATATTCCATGACCCCAAATTAGGGACTTTCCGGAGCAGTTAAATTTAACCCCTCTTTTATAAAAACAGAATTTCTCATCCCAGCGTTCCCACATTCAGCGGGGCTGGGAGACACCAGTAATTCCCAGTAACTCCCAGTGGAGCCCCTTCCCTGGGAAGGGATGCTGGGCTGGGGACAGCTGGGACGTGGGACAGGAAGGGGTTAAGGGAGACGGGAGAGGAGGGGCTCTGACACTCAGTCCCGAGTGTTCCCAGTCCCGAGGGTTCCCAGTCCCGAGTGTTCCCAGTCCCGAGGGTTCCCAATCCCGAGGGTTCCCAGTCCCGAGTGTTCCCAGTCCCGAGGGTTCCCAATCCCGAGTGTTCCCAGTCCCGAGGGTTCCCAATCCCGAGGGTTCCCTGTCCCGGGGGTTCCCAGTCCCGAGTGTTCCCAGTCCCGAGGGTTCCCAATCCCGAGGGTTCCCAATCCCGAGGGTTCCCTGTCCCTTCCCGCTGCCTCCAGAGGGGAAAGGTGAGGAGGGAACGGCGGCTGCCTGACCCTTTGGAGCAGGAATTGAGGAGGGAATTGTGGCTCCCTAACCCTTGGGAAAGGCAGGACAAGAAGGAATTTCTTCCTTGGGAAAGGTGGGATCAGAAGGGATCTCCTCTCCCCTAGAAGAGGTGGCATAAATTGGAATCTTTTCTCCCTTGGAAGAGGCGGGAGAAGAAGGAATCTCTTCCTAGGCAAAGGTGGGATCAGAAGGGATCTCCTCTCCCCGGGGATTAGCGGGATAAGTTGGAATCTCTGTCCCGCAGGGATCTACACGAGCAACAAGGACCCGATCCCGCTGGGCGCGGCGCTGCGGGCGGTGTGCAGCACGCCGCTGCCCTCGGGGCTGCTCCCGCACCAGGGCGGCGCCGCCCTGCCGCAGCTCAGCCGCTCGCCCTTCGCCAGCTCCATCCCCGCCTCCTCCTCCTCCGCCGGCTCCACCACGCAGGTGAGGCCCGGGACGGGCCGGGGTCGGGACTGGGGGCACGCGGGAATGGGGACAGTTGGGACAGGGAACAGGGATTGGGAACACTTCCACCAGAGCAACTGGATCCACACCATTCCCCGGGCTCCTGGCTCCCAGCCAGCACTGGGAACGTGCCGAGCCTCTTGCCAGACTTCCCGGAGATATTTTTAACACGGGAAGAGCTGCAATAACCAGGATATTTCCGTGTTTCCCGTGCAGGTGTTTTCCCTGGCGGGTTCCACCTTCAGCCTCCCTTCCTCGCACATTTTCGGGAGCCCGCTGACGTCCGGGCTGTCCCTGAACCCCCTCCTGAGCCAGCCGGAGAGCAGCCGGGCAGGTACGTGAGCTCCCAGGTATGTCCGAGCTGGCATTCCCGAGGGCTCTCCCATGGGGACAGGACAGGAGGCCACTGCTGCACTCCCGGCTTTTCCAGCTGCTGTCCCTCAGGGTGACAGCCAGGGCTGCCGTGGGATGGCGTGTTTGCCAGCAGCACCTCGGGAGTGTCCCTGGAGAATGGGTGCCCCTGGATCATGGGTGCCCCTGGAGAATGGGTGTCCATGGAAAATGAGTGTCCATGGATAATGAGTGTCCGTGGAAAATGGGTGTTCCTGGATCATGAGTGTCCCCGGATGATAATGGCTGTCCCAGGATAGCTGGATGTCCCTGGAGAATGGGTGGCCCTGGATGAGGATGCATGTCCCAGGATAACTGGGTGGCCCTGGACCATGGGTGGCCCTGGAGAATGGATATCCCTGGATAATTGGATTCCCTGTCTCCTGTCCCTCCATTCCTTGTCCCAAGCCCCTCTCCAGCTCTTCTGGAGCCAATTCCAGCACTGGAAGCTGCTCCAGGATCTTGTGCTGGGAGATTCCGGCCACATCCAGGAATTATGGATATAACAGGGATGATTCCTGCCTGGAAGAGCAGTAGGACATTCCCGAGGGGATGAGGGAGCCAGGATCCCCTGGCGCTGTCTGGAGGAGCTGCCGAGCCCCAGCTGGGTTTGCTCATTCCCAGCAGCAGGAAATCCCTGCTCCACTAGAAATCCCGGCATTCCCTGCAGGAGATTCCTGGAATTCCTGCACATGGGAATGTGTGGGGAAGGAGAGGAGGGGCAGGGAGTCAGCTGGGGCTGGATCCACCACATCTGACAGGGCCCAGGGCAAGGCGAGCAAGTGTTCCAGGAATGGGAGGATAAATATGGGATTTATCCTGGATTACCCTTGGAATGGCAGATATCCTGTAGATGTGTGCAGCAGCCCCATCCCAGATTTCCTGGGGAACAGGGATGGCTCTGGCAGAAGGTTCTGGATGCCAAAGCGGAGCTGGGCACTGCTGAGGGCACAGATCCTGGGGGCAGTTTTGGGATCTTCCCAAGAAGGACATGGAGGGACTGGAGCATGGCCAGGGAAGGGTTTGGAGTGCCAGGAGAGGCTGAGGGAGCTGGGAATGTTTATCCTGGAGAAAAGAGGGATCAGGAGGGACCTTGTGGGTCTGCACGAGTTCCTGCCAGGAGGGGACAGCCAGGGGGTTTGGGCTCTGCTCCCAGGGAACAGGGACAGGAGGAGAGGGAACGGCCTCAGGCTGGGCTAGGGCAGGCTCAGGGTGGATATTTGGGGAAATTTCCTCATGGAAAGAGTGGTCAGGCACTGGAACAAGTCCCCATCCCTGGAAGCGTTCCAAACCGCATGGATGTGGCACCTGGGGTCATGGCAGAGTGGGGACAGGGCCAGGCTGGGTTAACGATTGCCCTTTTCCAACCGGAACCATTCCGTGATTCCCTTGAAGCTCCGTAGGGAGCACCTGGAAACCTCCAGGAACCCGGACTGTCTTTGGGGAAAGGATCCTGAATCCCGGCCGACCTTAAAGCTCTGCTCCACCCTGATTCTGTCACTCCCTGGAGAGGAGAGTGACAGCCCATCCCCCGGGATTGCCGGCTCCAGCCGGGGCCGGGGGCAGGGCCTGGCACGGGATTTGTCCCTCCCTCCCTGCGGCCCCATCCCTTGGCGGCTCCGGGAAAACCGGCTCCAGGCTTTGCAGAGCTCCGCCGGGCCCGGCCGGCGCGGGCCGGGGTGACCTTGCCGGGGTGACCGCCCCGACCGTGCCGAGGTGCCGGGGGCGCCAGCGGCTCCTCCCCGGAGGAGGCGCCGGCGGGGCCGCCTTGCGCAGCGCGGGGCCAGCGCCGCTCCGTGCGATGCTGCTCGGGGCTGCCCGGTCCGATTCGGTGCTGCCCGGGGGCCGCTCAGGGCTGTCCGGTCCCGTTCGGCGCTGCTCGGTGAGGCTCGGTACTGGTGCTGCTCGGTACGGTTCGGTACTTCCCGGGACCGCTCGGTTCTGGTGCTGCCCCGTACCACCCGGTGCTCCCCGGCGGGCACACACAGAGTGCACACCGGGCACACACCGGGCACACACCGGGCACTCAGCGGGCACTCACCGGGCACTCACCGGGCACTCAGCGGGCACTCAGCGGGCTCCGGCCGTGCGGGCACTGCTGACCCCGGGCCCTCTGCCCCTGTCCCTGCGCAGAGCCCGACCTGGAGGATTGCGGCTTCGGCTGCCGAGGGACGTCCCCGCAGGAGAGCCTGTCCTCCATGTGAGTGTCCCCGGGGACGGTGAGGGGACAGCAGGGACACCGTGGGGATAGCGGGGACAGGGGCACAGCCTGGGGGGACTGAAACAGCTCCTGCCCCGCTCCTTGGAGTGTGGGATGGGATGGGATGGGATGGGATGGGATGGGATGGGATGGGATGGGATGGGATGGGATGGGATGGGATGGGATGGGATGGGATGGGATGGGATGGGATGGGATGGGATGGGATGGGATGACCTGCAGGGTTGCGGCCACTTGGGGCCAGGCAGAGGAGCCATGGGAGCAGGGAATGGATTAGGAATGGAGCAGGAATGGAACAGGGATGGAACAGGAATGAAGCGGGGATGGAACAGGGAATGGAAGAGGGATAGTTCAGGAATGGAGCAGGGAATGGAGCCAGGAGGGGAGCAGGGCCCCCCTGACGCCCCTGGCCCCCCCAGGTCCCCCATCAGCAGCCTGCCGACCCTCTTCGACCAGACCGTGTCGTGCAGCAGCAGCGGGCAGCTGGACAATGTCCCACAGGCCACCCCCAACATCGAGCAGCTCCTGGAAAAGCAGGGCAACGGCGAGGCCGGGGTGAACAGTGAGTGTGGCCGGGGGGCGGCGGGGCAGCTCCCGGCGTTCTTGGGGGCAGCTTCTGGGGTTCTTGGGGTGGGAGCCGCTGGGATTTGGGGATTGTGCCCGCGGGCAGCAGAGCCAGGTGAGGACAAAGCCCCAGTGTGTGCCAGGGGGAGGAGCTGGGGCAGCACTGTGGGGTCGGTCCCTCCTGCTCAGGGGGTTTGACTGTGAATCTTGTGATCCCCTTTTCTCTTTCCTCCCTTTTCCCCCCCATTTTTTCCTGTCCCACCTCGGTCCCCTTGCAGTTGTGGAGATGCTGAAGGCGCTGCACTCGCTGCAGAAGGAGAACCAGCGGCTGCAGGAGCAGATCATGACACTGACGGCCAAGAAGGAGCGGCTGCAGCTGCTCAATGTCCAGCTCTCTGTCCCCTTCCCCGTGGTCACCAGCAGCAATGGCCCGGGCAGCCAGGCCCAGTACATCCTGCCTGCCAACGGTGAGGGCACCGGAGACTGAGGGCACCGGGGACTGAGGGCACCGGGGACTGAGGGCTGATGTGTCCCTGTGCCCTGGGGGTGGCCAAGGGATCACGGCAGGTGGAATCTGTCCTATGTCCACTTCAGGGTGCAGCCCTGACTCTGCTCCCTCACCCCTCTCCCCTCCCAGTCTGCACCGGTGACTCCCTGAGCATCAGCAAGAGCCCCCCGTGCAAGAACAGCTTTGGCATCGAGAACTCGCTCTCCACATCCTCCGAGGTACAGCAGCCCCTGTGGGCACCAGCGGCCGAGCAGGGCCTCAGGCAGGGGCAGCGCAGCAGCCCCAAGGCTCGGTAGCCAGCTGGTAGAGCCTGCTAGCCCAGGCTCAGAGATCAGGTTCTCCCTGCAGTGCCGGAGGGCTGGATAGAGTAGCTGAGAGCTGGAGCGCCAGGTGAGAGCGCTTCCAGGCGATCCTGGACATCCAGCAGGGCTGGGCCCGAGCTCTGGGACCCCTCTGAGTTCTGGGACCCCTCAGACTCGAGCCACTTGAGCCACCTGAGCCCCCCCTTCCCACCCCGAGCTGCCCCGGGGCAGCCGCCCCAGCCCGATGCTCTGTGTCCGTTTCTCCCCCAGGACCCTCACTCGGGCTGTCCCAGCAGGAGCAGCTCCTCCCTGTCCTTCCACAGCACCCCCCCGCCCCTGCCCATGCTGCAGCCCAGCCCCGCCTCGCTGCCCCTGCCCGGGGCGCAGCAGGTGAACGGCCTGGCCAGGGCGGCGGGCGGGGGGCTGGTCGGAGCCTCGGGGGCCAGCCACGGCCTCTCGGCGGTGCCCATGGTGGATGGCCTGCTGGGCAGCCTGGCCGGAGCCCAGCAGATGCCCCTCAACGGGATCCTGGGGAGCCTGAACGGAGCGCAGCCCGCCCCGCCGCCGGGCGCGGCCCCGGCCCTGCCGCTCTCCGCCAGCCTGAGCAGGTGAGGATGGGCGGCGCCGCCCTCTGCAGCGCAGCTCCGGGGAGGGAGGGAGGGAGCGCTGCTGGCCGCGCTGGCCGCGCTGGAGAGCTGTCCCCAGGCCTGGCCAGGGGGAGCCTGGCTTAGTGCCCAGTGTTCCCAGGTGATCCCAGGCACTGTATCCACAGGGAGGGCGCCAGCAGGAATTTTAGCAGCCACTAAATTGGACGCCTGGTCCTTCACAAACTGTGGAATTATCCCTGTATCCCTGGTGGATTTACCTGCAGCGTGCTCCTGCAGAGAGCCGGAGAGCTCAGCCAAGGCGTTTCCCAGCTCATGCCAAACGTGCTTCTGACAAATCCGTTCCTCCCTCACTCCTGCACCTGGGATCCTGCTGGGCACGGAAGGAAATCTTTTCAGCTCCTGTGTCTCTCTGTGTTCCCGCAGCATGGCCAGCCTGAGTCCCCTGACGGAGCAGCAGCGGCACGTCCTGCAGCAGCACGAGCAGCAGCTGCAGCAGCTGCAGCAGCTCCTGACTTCCCAGCCGCTTAACCCGGTAAGGGAGGGAGGGGAGGCTGCTGGTGCCGGGAAAAGCTCAGAGCAGAGAGGAAAATCTGAAATTAAACCTGGAGGTTCCCTCCTGCCCCCAGATCCTCTCAGCATTTTGAGGCTGAACCCACCGTGGGCTGGGCGAGGGAATTCAGAGCTGGTTTGGGAATTTGGGATGGGGGAGCCTCCCAAATCCTGAGGAGTAGAGCTCCAGGCAGGGGGTGTGGCAGCTCCTGGGGAGGGGAGTTGGGATTTGGACTCTTTGTACCAAAGGAAAGAAGTTTATTTGAGTTTAGTCTGAGTTTGCCACATCCTGAGGAGGTGAGAAGGTGGGAGCTCCATGAAATCGGGAGGGGGAAACTGGGAGAGCCATTCCCTCCTGGAGTCATCCCAGGATGCAAATCCTGCTGGATCCAGGGATGCAAATCCTGCTAGATCCTGGGCTGGCCCCGGGCTCCCAGGTGTCTTGTGCCCAGGGAAGAGGCAGAACGTGCCAAGGACCCTGCTGGGGCTTAGAGGGAGATAAAACCCGAATTGTTTCAATCCCACACGGAGAGCTGGAGGTGCCGGGGGGGCTCCATGGCTGGCTCAGGGTTCTGGGGTCACCGAAAGGCCCAGGCAGCTGCTCCAGGGTTCTTGTCTCCTGCCTGCACCCTCTGTCCCGGGAATGGAGGTGGAGAGGTGGCAAACAGGTCCTGAGGTGGCAAACCCCAGCCCGTGTCCCTGCAGAGACCTTGGTGCTGTCTCCACTCTGCCTGAGCTGACACGGGAGTGACACCAGTGCTGTCACCAGGGCTGGGCCATGCCCGTTCCACACAGGAGCCCAGCCCACTGCTCTGGATGCATTTCTGGGTCAGGCTATTTTTAAATCCCGGGAAAAGCCAATTTCCGAGGGCAGCTGATGTCACCGTGTCACCCGCGGGGACAGGACAATGGCAGCTCCGGCTGCCGCAGGGGGTTGATGGTTGCCATAGCGATTCCTGCAGTTTTCCCGGATTTCAGGGAGGTTTTCCCGGATTTGAGGGCATCCCTCAGGATGCAGGTGAGCCCTGAGCCTGCTCCCCCCGGGTCCCGCTCGCCTGAAATTCAGGAAGGAATTCAGAGCCAGTTTGGGATTTCGAGATGGTGAATTCCACAGATCTGAAACTGCTGCATTCGTGGGTTGGAATTGTGGGGGATTTGTGTCAGAGCGCTCTGTCCCCACTGTGTCCCCTCTCTGTCCCTGCTCTGTCCCCACTGTGTCCCCGCTCTGTCCCTGCTCTGTCCCCACTGTGTCCCCTCTCTGTCCCCGCTCTGTCCCCACTCTGTCCCCGCTCTGTCCCTGCTCTGTCCCTGCTCTGTCCCCTGCTCTGTCTCTGCTCTGTCCCCTCTCTGTCCCCTCTCTGTCCCTGCTCTGTCCCCACTCTGTCCCTGCTCTGTCCCTGCTCTGTCCCCCCTCTACCCCTGCTCTGTCCCCGCTCTGTCCCCGCTCTGTCCCTGCTCTGTCCCCGCTCTGTCCCCGCTCTGTCCCCTCTCTGTCCCCATTCTGTCCCCGCTCTGTCCCCGCTCTGTCCCTGCTCTATCCCTGCTCTATCCCCGCTCTGTCCCCGCTCTGTCCCCGCTCTGTCCCCGCTCTGTCCCCGCTCTGAGCCGTGTCCCGGCCGTTCCCGCAGGAGCAGCAGGCGCTGGTGTTCCAGATGATGCAGCAGATCCAGCAGAAGCGGGAGCTGCAGCGGCTGCAGATGTCGGGCTCGTCCCAGCTGTCCCTGCTGGCCGCCACCTCGGCCCCGCTGCACCCCAGCCCCGGCGCGCTGCTGACCTCGGCCGCGCCCAGCGGTGGCTCCCTGCTGGCCTCGCTGTCCCCGCAGCAGCTGAACCCCGGCGGGGCCCTGCTGGCCCCCCAGGCCACCCCCCCGCTGGGCTCGGGGCCGGCCATGGCCCCCAACCCCTTCCTGAGCCTGCAGCCCGACGGCAGCACCCCAAAAGGAGCGGTGGGTACGGGGCTGGTACGGGCTGGGGCTGGGGACAGGGTGGGGACAGGGTGGGGACAGCCTGGGGACAGCCTGGGGACAGCTGGGAAGGACACAATTCCATCCTCCCCCAGTCCTTGTCCCCCAACCCCTGCCCCCCCAGTCCCCTGTCCCTCAGTCCCAATCCCTATCCCCCCAAACCCTGTCCCCCCAGTCGCTGTCCCCCCAATCCCTGTCCCCTCAATCCCCATCCCCCCAATCCCTGTCCCCCAATCCCCATCCCCCCAAACCCCATCCCCCCAAACCTTTACCCCCAATCCCCATCCCCCAATCCCCATCCCCCCAATCCCTATCCCCCCAAACCCTGTCCCCCCAGTCCCTGTCCCCCCAATCCCTGTCCCCCAATCCCTATCCCCCCAATCCCTGTCCCCCAATCCCCATCCCCCCAGTCCCTGTCCCCCAATCCCCATCCCCACACCCTGTGTCCCCTCTGATCCAGCCGTGTCCCCGTTTGTCCCCACAGACCCTGGGTGACAAGGGCGCTCCCCTGGCGCAGGACAAGGGCTAGGAGCCCCCCGGCCCCAGCCCGCAGCCAATCCTCTCCCGGCGGAGCCCGGCGCTCCAGGAGGAGCCTCGGGAGCCACAGCGGCCGTCACCGCCCTGGGGCCACCAGGAGCAAAGGTGGTGTCACCTGTCCCCTGCTCCACCTGCCGGAGGGAGCTCAGTGGATCCTGCTGGGAGCGTGGGGAGCACCAGACGCCCCCCAGAGCCTTGGGGAAGGACATGGTGGCACCTGGAGGTGCCCGAGGATGTGACCCTTGACGTGGCACTGCTGGAGAAAGAACGTGGTGGCACCTGGCGGTGTCCCAAGAGCCAGCACTGGATGTGGCACTGCTGGGCAAGGATGTGATGTCACCTGGCGATGTCCAAGGATGTGGCCCTGGATGTGGCACTGCCAGGGGAGGACGTGGTGGCCGTGCCCAGGTGGGGACATCCAGAAGAATTCCCAAGCTGAGGTTTCCCTGCTTTTCCCACTGGGCTTTGCTCCAGCTGGAGGCTGATCCGGCCTGGAAGGACAGATGGATGAGGATGAACAGAGGTGGACAGGAGGTGGCACCACCTGGGAGGACGTTGTCACCTGTGCCAGCTGGCGGAGGGGCTGGGCTGTGCTTCCCTCCCGGAATTCCCAAAGGCCAGTGTCTCAGCTGGGGCCACAGCCAGGATTGTCCAAGGTCAGGAGCTCCTGGACCAGAGTTCAGAGATGAAAATCTCTGTGGGGAGAATTCCAAAAGCAGTCCCTGCGTTTTCGTGCCCACCACAAATCATTCCCACAAAACCACATTCTTCCACTGGTCCTGGGAAGAGGGATCTCCAAGGAGTGGGACAGTGACCACAGTCCTGAGCCTGGGACAGCAGAACTTCCATTGTTCTCCACCTTTTGACCTTGACTCCATCTCCAGCCTGGAATATCCACTAGGAATTGGCTTCCTGTGAGCTGGGATGGATGGGTGGAAGGAAGGAAGGACAGTCAGAGCAGCTCTGGGAAGGGGAACACCAACACCAAACTCACCAATGCCCCTCCTTCCCTCATCCCTGGTAAATCCGGAGCTCCTGGGAATGCTCCAGCTGACGGAAGCTCCTTTGGGAGAGCCCCAATCCCAAATTTTGGGACCTTAGTGCTGTGTTCAGCACATCCCCACTGCTCTCCTGCTTTGCACTATTCCCGTTACCAGCAGTGGGGCTGCGCTGATCATGCTGGCAAAGCTCGGCACAGGCAAAATCCTCCACTGAATTTCCTTCCTTTAATGCTAATTTTATTTTATTTTATTTGTTTTTTCCTAAGATTCACACCACGAGGGTTGTCTAAAAAAAAAAAAAAAAAAAATCCAGAGAAAAAAATAATACCAAACCCTTTCTGCTCCCAGCTTGGAGCTCTGAACTGGACAGAGCTGCTGGCTGCTCAGAAATAGAAATATATATAAATATATAATGGGATTTATCTATCCAGAGGTTTTAACGAGTTTAGTAAGCTGTTGGGGAGCCCCATCCTTTGGGATCCCTGTCCCCAAACCCGCTCCAGCACAATTCCTTTCTTGCACTTTGAAATTCCTTTGGATTTTTCTCTTTTTTCCCTCGCCCTGAGCTGGGTTGTTCCCCCTCCCTCGGCATCCCTGGAGGTGCCACCCAACGTCCTCCTGGCACAGGGACAGCCCTGGCACAGGGACCCCAGGTCCCCCCTGCCTCCCTCCTGAGGAGCCTCGGGTGTGGCAGCGACAGGGAAAGCAAATTTAGTCCCAAACTGGGGCTAAAATGCAGAATTTTGGGGCTGTCCCCCAGCCTGTTTTGGTGTGGGGTGGCTGCGCCTGCCATCCTGCAGATCCTCAGGGTTTGGGAACAGCCAAATCCCAGCTTTGGGCCAGCAGGAGAATGGGCAGGGGGCTCTGCCAGCTGGGCATGGCCAGGCCTTGGGGTTTACTTTATTTTAGTTTAGTTTAGTTTTTGCTTTTTATCACAAATCCCAAATCCCCACATTGCCCCGGGATCCCAAATCCCTGCAGTGCTGCCCGTGGCCTCCAGCCCCATCTGCAACCCCAGAGACCCCAAAGTTGTCCCCAAATGTCCCAGTTCTTCCCAAATCCAGCCCCAGGGGATCTGGAAAGTGTGGGGAGCAGGGAGGGAGGGCTGGGAAGGGAAGTGATCCCCCAGGACACCCAAAACCCGAGCCAGGATCGCCCCCACTTTGGGGCTGGTGCCCAAATCCCTGGACAAGGCCAGGACACCAAAGGGGTCAGTGAGAGGCACTTAGGGGTGAATCCAGAGGCTGGAAATGCTGGAATTGGCTCCTGCGGGAATGTCTGGGGAGCCCAGGCTTTGGAGGAGGAAGGAAATCCGGGAATTTGGGGTTTTTTAGGCAGGATCACAACCAGGGGAGCTGGATCCCTCTGGACCTCCAGGAATTCCCAGAGCTGGATCCCTCTGGACCTCCAGGAATTCCCAGAGCTGGATCCCTTTGGATCTCCGGGAGTTCCCAGAGCTGGATCCCTCTGGATCTCCGGGAATTCCCAGAGCTGGATCCCTCTGGATCTCTGGGAATTCCCAGAGCTGGATCCCTTTGGATCTCCGGGAGTTCCCAGAGCTGGATCCCTCTGGATCTCCAGGAATTCCCAGAGCTGGATCCCTTTGGATCTCTGGGAATTCCCAGTGTTAGATCCCTCTGGATCCAGAAATTCCCAGAGCTGGATCCCTCCGGCTCCCTGGAATTCTGGGATTTGGGGATCAGAGACAGAAAGCACTTACACCTCTCCCTGTGTTCGACCTTCCAAAGGCTCCCAAACCCCAGGAATTGTCACCTCCAGCCACCCCAAATGTCCCTTGGGCAGAGCAAGGAGGGGGAGCTGGAAAATTCCAGGTAAATCCCTGTGGAAAAATAAAAGCCGGGAGTGCAGGGGGAAGGAAAAGGAGAAAAAGGAAAAGCTAAAGATGATCCGTGTTTCAGTTGCACTGGGGTACGTTTCTTTACCCGTTTTGATGCTCTCATTTAGGATCGTTGCATGTGTCCTTTTGTGTTTTTTTCTTTATTTTATTCATTTTTAGTTGTTGGGGTTTTTTTTAATATTAAATGAAAGAGAAAAAATGTGTATATTTTTGGCAATTTAAGGTAATGTAGCTAAGATATATTTTTTTCACGCTGCTTGACTGGTCTTTATTATAATAAATGATATTAATATTAATTGTGAAGTGGTTTTTAATAAGGATAAGGGGGGGGAATGTAAATGGGAATGGGAATTCCCTGCCTGGTGCTGGGAATGTGTGGAGGAATCCCAAGCCAGGGATGGTCCCAGGATGCAGGAGGTGGGAATGAGTGGGAAAAGGAGGAGTTTTCCCAAAAAACCCCAATGATGGCCCCCATTAATCCTAAATCCTCTTGCTGTGCTGGTGAACAGCTCCTGAATCCTCCTCTTTTCCAAGGATTTATTCTTTGGAAGCCCCAAAACCACGCGTTCGTGCTGCCCCTGCTTTGGCCCCTCTCCTGCCCAAAACTGGGTCTGGAGCCGTGGGAAAAGCCACTCCCACGTCAGGATTCCGGGAATTCCCGCTGGAAAAGCCGGTCCCACACCAGGATTCCGGGAATTCCCAGGGCCGAGGCTGAAGGCCCGGGGGGCTCCGGGGGGGGAAACTGAGGCACAGGGAGGGGGATGTGCTCCTGAGCCAGGTGTTCTGCCCCGAAAAGGGAGCAGCACCGGGATCAGGACAGATTGCGATGTGGGGCAGTGGGAATGGGAACTGGGAATGGGAACTGGGAATGGGAACTGGGCACCGGGAATGGGAACGGGGACTGGGAACTGGGACTGGGACTGGGCACCGGGAATGGGAACGGGGACTGGGCACCGGGAATGGGAACTGGGACTGGGACTGGGCACCGGGAATGGGAACGGGGACTGGGCACCGGGAATGGGAACTGGGACTGGGACTGGGCACCGGGAATGGGAACGGGGACCCTGCACTGGGATCGAGACCTGGACCGGGACTGGAGCCCTGGGAGCGGGTAACAGGAAGGGGCACTGGAACGGGCACCGGGACCGTGAAGTGGGATCGGGAATCGTGACTGGGACCGGGGAACCGGGATCGGCACTGGGGGAGGGTGACGAGGGCGGCAGCGGTACCGAGCCACGGGACCAGCCGCCCGGAGCGGCCCCGGCCCCGGGCCCGGCTCGGAACGGCCCCGCCCGGAGCGGCCCCGGCCCCGGGCCCGGCTCGGAACGGCCCCGCACGGAGCGGCTCCCGCTGAGCCCGCCCGGCTCTTCCGGCGGCGCCGGGAGGAGGAGGAGCCGCGCGGGGAAGGTCACCGGGAGCGGCACCGGGAGCATGCTGCGGCCCAGACCGGCCGCGCTCGTTTCGCTGATGAGGGCGGCGGGGGGCGGCCGCCGGTGCCGGGACCCCTCGGGGGGGGCGCGGGTCCCGTCGCTCTGCTCTGCGCCCCACCCGCAGCCGGTGATCGCCGCCAAGGAGCCGTTCCCGGTGGAGCTGCAGGCGGGGAAAACCTACGGCTGGTGCGCCTGCGGGCACAGCAAGCGCCAGGTCGGGCCAGGGGGCCCGGGAGAACCGGAGGGGCCCGGGAGAACCGGGGGCTCGGGAGAACCGGGGGTTCCTGGGTCGAGGGCTCCGCGGTGGCTCCCGGGGGGCTTCGGGGAATCTGGGACTGGGAACCCCCGGGGGGCTCTGGAGGGTCCGGGGGGTCCGGGGGTGGGATGGGCGGGTCACGGTGGCCCCGCGGGAGCATCCGCCCACCCCCAAACCCCTCCTGGACACCGTCCCTGTTTGTCCGCAGCCCTTCTGTGACGGTTCCCACAAGAAGGAGGCCCCGGGGCTGTCCTCGCTGCGCTTCACCCCCAGCCAAACCGGCCCCGCGCTGCTCTGCGGCTGCAAACGCTCGCGGAGCCCCCCGTACTGCGACGGCTCCCACCGGGAGGTGCAGGCGGCGCCGCTGCCCCCCCGCGCCTGAGCGGGGCTCGGCAGCCCCGGGACCCCCGTCCTGACCCCGGCACGGGCGCACGAGAGGCTCCAAACCCCAATGAAATCCTGATTCTGGAGCGCCCGGAGCCGCCCCGGCTGCAGGAATTCGCCTCCCGGCCCCAAATCAGCCCCTGGACAGTGGGATTGGCAGGAGGGGCCGGGAGGTGTGAGAGTTCTGGGTGGGGCCCCTGTGGGGTTTGGGATGGGGGAACCTGTGGGATCTGAGGGGTTTGGCAGGAGGTTCTATGGGGTCTGGCTCTGTGGGATCTCTCAGGAGGCTCTGGGCACCTGCCTCTGCGCTGTTTGTTCATTTCCAAAGCCGGACCCGATGTTTGCAAAGGTTGAACCGAGGATGAGCCCTGGAGATTGGGATCGTTCCTGGAGATTGGGATCGTTCCTGGAGACTGGGATCATCTCCAGGACAATAAACAGGATTCGAACACACTGAGCAGTGTGGGATGTACTGAGAGGGAAACCCAGCACCAAAACACCCCCAAATACAAACCCAAACCCAAATCACGGCTCTGCCCAGCCCGGGCAGTGTCCCCAGGCTGGGCAGTGGAATTGCCGAATTCCACACAGGAATTGTTGAACTAGACACAGAAATTGTTGAATTCCGTGGAGAAATAGCTGAATTCCACACAGGAATTGTTTCATTCCCTGCAGGAATGTGCTCCCTTCCCATGCTCGCCCCTCTCTGGAGCCTCCTCGCCAAAGGCGCTGAAATCTGATTTTTATTTTTATTTTATTTTATTACAAACGCACCATGAGGACAGGAGGAGAGGCTGGGAAGGGCGAGACACCAAAAAATAAAATTTGGGATCATGGGAAGCGGGGAGCAGCTCCATCCCAACCTTTGGGTGCCTCCAGATTTCCCTGGAGCTGTCAGGACCTTGGGAAGAGAAAATATTCCAGGGGATTTGTGCTGCCACCACCAAGCTGGAGGAAAATACCCCCAAAAAACCCCCGAATTTTCTGTGCAGAAGGGCAGAGCCTTCAAGGAAAGCAAAGAAATCCCCCAAGAAACACCCGGGATGAGATCCAGAAACATCTGGAGCTGCCAGCTCCGAGCTGGGGTGTGAAACCCCGGAAGAAAACAAAAAAAACCCCAAATATGGGAAATAAAACCCCACAGCAGAGCCCGGGGAGGCTGGGGTTGGAGGGGGGGAAATCTCTGGGGTTTTTGGAATTTTTGGGGTTTTGGGTTCTGTGCTTGGCCCTCACCTGTGTGGTCACAGCCCCAGTGGGGAGGGAGGAGGAGGAGGAGAGGGAAAAACCTCCAGGAAAAGTGGAAATGGAGGAATGTGGGAATGGAGGAATGTGGGAATTTAGGAATTTGGGAATGTGGGAATTTGGGAATGTGGCAGCTCCCAGCTCTGGGGGCAGGATGGGGGAGGGCCTGCAGCTTCCACGAGTCAAACCCAAACCTCAAAAACCCCAAAACCAAACTAAAACCAAACAAAAAACCTAACAAAACCAACCCAAACCACATTAAAAAATATCTGCTGGCATTTTTGTGTCTTCTCCGCATGTTTAAATTAGAAAATAATTCCGTAGAACTCTCCTCTGTCCCTATGTACACACCCACGTTTATAGAGGTCTGCAAGGGGTTTCAGGAATCCCTGGAGGGATTTTTAGGAATCCCTGGAGGGGCTTTAAGAATCCCAGGAGGATTTTTAGGAATCCCTGGGGGGTTTTGAGCAGTCCCTAGAGGGTCTGCAGGAGTTCCGGGAGGATTTTTAGCAGCCCCTGCAGGGTTTTTCAGAATCCCTGGAGGGGTTGTAGGAGTCCCTGGAGGATTTTCAGAGTCCCTGGAGTGTTTTCTAGAGTCCCAGAAGGATTTTTTGGAGTCCCAGGAAAATTTTCCAGCGTCCCGGGAGGATTTTTCGGAGTCTCAGAAGGATTTTCCGGAGTCCCAGGAGGATTTTTCAGAGTCCCAGGCGGGTTTCCAGCAGCCCCCGGAGGTTTTTAGCTCGGGGCCGAGCCCGCGCTGCCGTTCAGGGCGGCTTTGCGGCCGCGGGCGGGGGGCAGCGGGTGGCAGCTGGGTGGCAGCGGGTGACAGTTCGAGGCGGAGCCGTTGAGGGCGGGCCCGGGGGGGCCGTGCCCGGGGGGGCCGTGCCCGGGGGGGCCGTGCCCGGGGCCGGGCAGGGCGGGGGGCGATGCCAGCCCGGGGCTCTGCGCTTTGTCGCTGCCCGACTCGCACTCGGAGGCGCCGCTGGTGTTGGTGCCCTCGGACGGCAGCGCCGGGCACAGCTTGAGCCGCTTGCAGGAGGGCTGGACGCGGTACTTGAGTGCCAGGGGACCGGTCTGGGGACACGGGGCACGGCTGGCAGCGCGCGGGGACACCGCGGGGACACCGGCACTGCCCCCCACCAATGCCCCCGCTCTGGGATTTGTTACGGGAAAAGCTCCCCCAGGACCAAATTTCCCACTTTTCCCCGGGGACAGATTTACAGATTTTTCCAGGACAGATATTCCCTGTTTTATCCCCCCAAAACCAGATTTTTCCAGTTTTCCCAGTCTAGATATTCCCAGTTTCTCCCAGGACAGATCTTCCCAGTTTTTCCCAGCACAGCTTTTCCCGGTTTTCCCAATTTTCCCAGTTTCCCCGTTTCCTCACCCTCCTCCAGGGGTAGATGTAAGCAATGTCCATCAGGGTGTAATATTCCTTCAGGGGCTCATCCTCGTACAGCACCTCCACCTGAGACGGGAAAGGATGGATCCAAACCCCGGGAAAAATCCCAAGGAAGGATGGATCCAAACCCCGGGCAAGGAGGGATTCAGACTCAGGGAGAGGATGGATCTGGCCATGGGAGAAGGAAGGCTCCAGCCCCAGGGGAGGGATGGCTGAGCAGGAACATTTGGGACCCGCAGGAATCAGCAGTGGATCAACCCAGGATGGCCAGAACGGCCCCTCCGAGCTGAGCTGAGCATGGCAGAGCCCGAGCAGTGCCCCCTGAGCATTCCGAGCATTCCCAAACATTTCCAACCATTCCCAGTCATTTCAGAGCATTCCCAAACATTCTCAGGCACTCCTGAGCAATCCCGAGCGTTCCTGGGTGTTCCCGAACATCCCTGAGCATTCCTGAGCACCCCGGAGCATTCCCGAGCATTCTCAAGCACTCCCAAACATTCCTTGGCACTCTCTCACATTCCCAAACATTCCCCAGCACTCCCAACCATTCCCGATCATTCCTGGACGTTCCCAGGCGTTCCCGACCATTCCCGAACAGACATTCCGGAAGGTTCCGGAGCGCTGCTCACCCGGTACTTGCTGGGCACGTCCATCTTGTTGCGCAGGAACTTGGCCAGGTGCAGCACGGTCATGGCCGCGGGGCAGCGCAGGAACCGCAGCCCGGGGCTGGGCGGGCACGGCGGCGCCTGCGGGGGGACGGCTCTGGGGGGACCCGGCTTTGGGCAGTCCGAGACTCGGGGTGTCCCGGCTTTGGGATGTCCCCCTGCGCCCCACAGGACCCCCGAGGCAGCTGGGCACTGAGGGCTCTGTGCCACCACAGTGCCACCGCTGTGCCACCCCTGCTCACCTTGTCCTTGTCCAGGTCCTCGTCGTCCCCAGCGCCTTTCTGCTCCTCCCTGGAGAGGCACACGGGACAGGGGTTGGGGAACGGGGGCTCAGGGATGACAGCGCTGTGATCTGGGATCACACTGGGAGCAGGGATGGCACTGCCGGGGTTCCCGATGGGGACAGGGAGCCGTAGGCGGTTCCAGGGCCCAGGGCGGCACCGGGACCCCCGGCGGGTCTGGAGCCCCCGCGGTACCGGAGCCCCAGGCCATTCCGGGAGCCCGGGCCGCAGCAGGAGCCCCAGGCTGTACCGGAGCCAGCCGTACCTCCGGTCCCGGTGGAACTCGATGGACAGACTGACGATGTCATCCTCGGGCCCCGTGCCCTGCTCTCGCTCGGCCACCTCACCACGCTCCTCCTGCGAGCCCAGGGGAACTGCGGGACAGGGACACAGGCTGGGGGAGGGAGCAGGCTGGGACACTGGGACACGGACACCGACACTGGGACACGGACACTGACACTGTGACACTGTGACCCTGTGACACTGTGACACTGTGACACTGTGACACTGTGACAATGTGACACTGTGACATGTGACGCTCACCCTCGGCCACCGGGTAGGCAGCGTAGAAGTCGCGCCTCCTCTTCATCTCATCTGTGGGGACAGGGACAGGGACATGAGTGGGGACAGCACTACAGCTGGGGGGTGACAGCAAGGGGGCACAGGGGACACGCTGGAATGCCCAGGGAATTCCCGTGGGAGCTCCAGCCAGAGCCATCCCATAAACCCCGGAGTGGCACACAATCCTGGGGGGTTTTGGGACTTCCCACACCCCAAATCTTGAACTTTTCCCCATTCCTGAGGCATTTGGAGCAAATTCACAGCTCCTGCTCCAGAACTGTCCCAAAATTTGGGATGGGCACTGTGTCTGTGTGTCCTGCTGTCCCTGTGGGAATGGGAAATCCCTGGGAAGATCCCGGGAATTCAGGGGGATGGGCGTGAGTTACAAACACCCCAAACTCCCAAATTCCCAGATTCCCAAATTCTCCCCATCCTTGGCTGCACCTTTGAAAAGCCCCGGGACCAGCTTGTACACGATGTCCTGGAGAGTTTTGTCCGACCTGGAGGGGGGAAACAGGAAAAGTGGGAGAAATCAGCAGGATTTGGGAGCAGTTTGTGCCCTGCACCCTGAGGCTTCTTCTTCCCCCAGCTCCCCTCTGGGTTTCCCATCCCAAACCCCAAATCCTCAATTCCCCATCCCAAATCCCCCAAACCCCAAATCCTCAATTCCCCATCCCAAATCCCCCAAACCCCAAATCCCCAGTTCCGCATCCCAAAGCCTCAGATCTCCAATCCTCCATCCCAAAACCCCCAAACCCCAGTTCCCCATCCCAAATCCCCACTTCTTCATCCCAGAACCTCAAATCTCCAAGTTTTTCCAGGTTTTTCCCAGTTTTCCCCCATGGTTTTCCCAGTTTTCCCACTTTTTCTCAGTTTTCCCCAGTTTTTCCCACATTTTCCCCCACATTGGGAGCATGTGGAGGTGTCACCACCCCCCAGGGCTCGGGGACAGTGGCAGAACCAGAGACTCTGGAGGAGCCATGGAAGTGTAAATATTTCATAGTAAGCCAGAAAAAATGGGGGTGAAAAGAGAAAAAATAGCAGAAAAAGTGTTACTACACAAACAAGGAAAAGGTGAAAAAAACCCGGGATGGGAACATGCCGGGCATAGATCGGAGCTGGGCGTGGTTTCCATGGCAACCACAGCTGGGATGGATTTCCCTGGAGCTGGAGTCACACACAGGCATCGTGTCACCTGTGGAGACCTGGCAGTGCCACCAGGGCCACCCCTGGGACATGGGATGGATGGAGGGAGGGAGGGAGGGAGGGATGGAGGGAGGGATGGATGGATGGATGATGGATGATGGATGGATGGATGATGGATGGATGGAGGGATGATGGATGGATGGATGGATGGATGGATGGATGGATGGATGATGGATGGATGGATGGATGGATGAGGGATGGATGGATGGATGGATGGATGGATGGATGGATGGATGGAGGGATGGAATCCAAGGATGGATGGATGATGGATGGATGAGGGATGGATGGATGAAGGATGGATGGATGGATGGATGGATGGATGGAGGGATGGAATCCAAGGATGGATGGATGGATGGATGGATGGAGGGATGGATGGAATCAAAGGATGGATGGATGGATGCATGGATGGATGTTGGGGTCCAGGATCTGCAGGAATGGACACAGGGCACCCATCATGCCATCTTTCTGCTGCCACAAAGATGTCCCCCAGTGCTGCTCCCTCTGTGGTGGCATCTCCCCCTGTCCCTACTCCCTTCCCACCTGGAGAGCTCCTCAAACCCCCTCTGCTGCAGGATTTAGGGCCGGGAACAGAGCTGAGCCATGCAGGGCTGGGACACCAGTGGGGCTGGGATGGAGGTGCCACAGGGATGGGGACACCTCTGGCACTGGGATATTGCAGGGATGGGGACACCCCTGGGAGCAGGAGGGAGCTGCTCCTGGACCAGCAGCAGAGCCCCAGGGTCCCCCTGCTCCAGGTGCTTGGGGCTGTCCCCCAGAGCAGGGACAGGGTGTGAGGGGCTCCCCGAACCCCCTGAGTCCCCTGAGCTCCCCGAGCCTCCGGAGCCCCCCAAGCCCCCCAGAGGAGCCCCCCGGGCTCACCGGATGCTGAGCAGGGGCCGGGTTTTGTGCACCTGCACGTCACACATGGGGCAGTACTTGTTGGTCTCCAGGTAACGAACGATGCAGGTTTTACAGACTGTGGAGACAGAGGGACCCGCTGTGAGTGGGGGGACAAGGGGACCCCACACCAGCTTGGTGACAAGCCTGGGGACAAGACCCCTGTCCAGTGCAGCCCCCCACTGCTCCACGGGGCCTGGCACTGGGTGGGCTCTATGGGAGGGGTCGCTGTGGGTTTTTGGGACAGCCAGGGGACCCTTGGGGACATGCGGGACACTCACAGGAGTGCAGGCACTCCACGATGGTGGTGGCGTCGATGAAGTAGCCGCCGCAGAGGGCGCACATCAGGTGTGGGTTCAGCTCCGTGATCTTTATCCGGGTGGTCCTGTGCATCTTGGAGGAGCCCCAGGGCGGGAAACCCCCGCGGTCCCCTCAGATGGGACCTGCAGGAGCCGCTGGAGGGGACACGGTGGGGACTGTCACTTGTCACTCCCAGCCCTGCAGCCACCCCCCTCCCCTGCCACCCCCGGCTCCAGGAGCTGCCCAGCCCCCCCTGCCTCACCCCTGGGTGTCCCTGGGTGTCCCCAGGTGGGTCCCCAACACGCTGGGACACCTCCAAGCAGCGACAAATCCTCCCTGTCGGCAAACCCCCATCTGTGGCTGTGCACACACACCCCCCAAAGAAGTGCATTTTGGGTTGGTTCCGTGGAAAAGACATTTCCAGCCAAAATTCCAGGGGTTTTCGTACAGAAAATCCCCAAGCCACACGTCGGGCACCTCCCCAGGGCAGGGACACCCAGAGGGGCCCGGCGGGCGAGGGTGACACCGGGAGCCGCCGGCGCTTCCCCGGTTCCAGCGGGAGCCGCCGGAGCGCGGGATCGCCGCAGTTTCGTTGTTTCCATGACAACCCCGACACTTGGAGAGCAGCCGGGATATTGTCACTGCCACCCGAGGCCAGGCGACAGGCGACGAGGAGCCCAGGGGTCGTGGAGATGAGCGGGGCACGGCGGCGGCAGGGCCGGGGCACCAGCGGTGGCACCGCACGGGTGCGGGGACATGCGTGTGACACACGGGGACACAGAGAGGGACACACAGTGACACGCAGGGACATGCAGGGACACACGTGAGACACACAGGGACACACAGTGACACACGCGTGACACACAGGGACACAGTGACACATGCGCGACATGCAGGGACATGTACGGGCTGCAGTACACACACAGAAGTACACCCACACCAGGGATGGGGACACTGCTGGGATGTTTCGGGGACAGGACGTCACTGGGACCGGGATGGAGGTGCCACAGGGATGGGGACACCACTGGGACACCCTTGAGACGAGGATGCTGCAGGGATGGGGACACCAGTGGGACTGGGATGGGGACACCGCTGTGCTGGAGGGGCAGCAGCCAAGGGGGGCTCAGGAGCCCCGGGGGGTTGCGGAGCCCCAGAACCCCGTCCCAGCCCAGCTCCCTCCCCCGGGTGCTGCCCCCAGCCCCAGGGGACGGACAGGGGCCCTGCCACCCCCTCCCCTCGTCGGGGGTCCCGTGGTGCCCAGTCTCCATCCCCCCGCACGGGACCGGGCACCGGCTGCATTTTGGGGGGATTTTGCTGCTTTCGGTGCTCGCAGCCGCCAATGGCGGCCCCGGGGCTCGGCGGGAGGGGGGAGCCCGAGCCACCGGCGCGAACCGGTTCTAATAACCCGGGCAATAACGGCCGCGCTTTCCCTTGCGGGGGAACAAAGCCTCGGCCCCCTCGGAACCCCGGCCCCGCCGCAGCCCCCGGGGCCGCCCCGTCCCGCCGGTGGCTCCCGCACCCCCGGCCGCGACTTTCGGGCTCTTTTGTCTCCGTGGGCGGTGGTCCGGCGCGGTGTCTCCGCTCCCCGAAGCCCCCCGAGCCGGGCACGGGCGGGGAAGGGCGTTTCAAAGTCACCGCCAACTCGGGCCCCCACCCGCGGGACCCCCGGCGGCGGCGAGCGCGGGGCTCGGGAAATGCCCGGGACGGCTCCCCCGGCACGGCCCGGACCTCGCACGGCGCCCACGGGGCCCGGAGCGCCGGGAACGCGAGGGGACAGCCCCGGAGCGCGGCCCCGGCACCCATGGCAGCGCCCGCCGGGACCCCCCCGCCGCTCCCGGCGTGCGGGACGCAGCCCCGGAGCTGCGGGGACGGGGAGGGAGCCCCGCTGGACACGAGTGATCCCGGAGCGTGTGGGGACAAGGACACGCGCACACGGGCACCGGGAGCGGCAGCGGGACGGGACCGCGGGGCGTGACACGGGGGGGACACGGACACGGGGGGGACACGGACACAGAGGGGACACGGACACGGGGGGGACACGGACAGGGAGGGGACACGGACACGGAGGGGACACGGACACGGAGGGGACACGGAGTAGCCCTGGCCACGCGTGCCCCGCGCTGTGCCCGGGGGGTGCCCGGCCGCGCCCCCGGCAGCTCCCGCCGCCTCCGGGGCCGCACGGCCGCCGCGGGGCCGGGGGTGGGGCGGCCCCGGTGGCCCCGGGGCATCCCCTCTGTACGCGGGGCCGGCTGTCAGCGCGGCCCGGCCCCTCCGCCCGCCCCGGGGGGGTCCCGCCGCGCCCCCCCGGCCCCGCAGCGGCCCCGGCGCGCCGGGCGCGGTGCGGGGGCGGTGCGGGCCCCCCCCGGCGCTGTCGGGGCTCCGCAGCCGCTGCCGGTGCGGCCGGGGAGGTCCCGGGGCACAAAGCGGGGGCGGCGGCGGCCATCGCCATCTTTGGGGCCGGCGGGGCGGGGGGGCGGCGGTGGGGCTCGGGCCGGGGGGGGGCACCGGAGCCGGTCCCTACCTGGTGGCGGCGGCAGCGGCGGCCCCGCGGCCGCCCCTCCGCTCCCGCGGCTCGGCTCGGCTCGGGCGGCGCTGCGGCCGCGGCCCTTTTTTTTTTTTTTCCCCTCCACTCTCTCTCTCCTTATTTTTTTTTTTTCCTCCTTCTTTTTTTTTTTTTTTTTCCTCCTTCCTCCTCCTTTTTTTTTTTTTTTTTTTATTTTTTTTCCTCTTTTTTAAAAATTTTTAAAAAATTTTTTTTCCTCAACTCCAGCGGCCGGCAGGCCCCGCCCGCCTCACGTGACCTCATTCCTTTGGGGGGGCTGCGGAGGAGGAGAGCGAGGGGCCGAGATTGGGGGGACCCCCCCGGAACCCACAGCCCCGGTGATCGCGGTGACCCCCGGGGAGGAAACGAGAGAGCCCCAAAACCCGCTGGAATGGCCCCGAAATGCGGTGCCCGGTGGAAGCTCCGGGCGCAGTGTCCCCCCCGCTTGGGGACCCCGTTTTGGCCCCAAATTGTGACCCGGGACGAGCGGAACCCTCTGCGGAACCCTCGGGGGAAGGAAAGGGAAGAGGGCGAGAAAGGAAGAAAAAAAAAAAAAAGAAATACAAGGAATTTCAAGAGGGAAATTGGAGAAAGGGGACGGAAAGAAAAAGGGAAAAAATAAAGAAAAAATAGGGGGGAAATGAAAGAAAGAAAACGGAAAATGAGAGGGGGGGAAGGGAGGAAATAAAATAAATGGAAGAAAAATAGAGCGAAATTAGAGAAAAGGAAAAAATGGAAAAGAAGGAGGGAAAAAGAAGAAAAACAGGGAAATTAGAAAAAAGGGGGAAATGGAAAAGAAGGAGGGGAAAGGAAGGTGAAAAAACCAAGGGAAATAAAAATTAGGGAAAGAAAGGGAGAACGGGAAAATCGGGGGGAAAGGAAGGAAAAAAAGGAAGGTAATAAAAATGGAGGGAAATTAGAGAAAGATGGAAAACGACGGGGAGAAGGAAGGGAAGAAAACCGGGAAAATGACAGAAGAAAAAAAAAAAAGGAAGAGGAAGAAAAAAGAACAGGAGAAAAGGAAAAGAAAAAAGAGGGAAGAACAGGAAGGAGGGAGAGAAAAAAGGCAGGAAAAGAGGAGAGTGGGAGAAAAAAAAAAAAAAAAGGAAAAGCCGGGAAGGAAATAAAGGAGGGGGAAAGGGTCAGAAGGAGGAGCGGGAGGCGCTGAGGGAGCGCGGCTCTCGCATGTCCGGGATTACCGGCGGCTCCCCGCCCCGCCCGCTGCCGGCGCTCACAACCCCGGCCCGTCCCGGTGGCCCCGTGCCCGGGGGTTCCCGGTGAGCCGCTGTCCGTGCCGCTGTCTCGGTTCCCGGGATGGCGGGGCCGGTGCCTGCTGGAGCCGTTGCCGGTGCCGGTCTCAGTGCTCGGTTGCCCCGGCTCCGGTGTCCCGGTGCCGGTTCCAGTAGGGCCGGTGCTGGTGTCACGTGACCCTGTGCTTGGGGCCGCTGTCCGGTGTCCTGTTCCCGGTATCCTGTCCCCGTATCCCGTTCCCGGTGTCCCGATTCCATTCCTGGTGTCCCGTTCCCGTTCCCAATGTCCCATTCCCGGTATCCCGTTCCCGTGGTCTCAGTCCCATTCCCGGTGTTCCCGGTGTCCCGCTCCCATTCCCGCTCTGCCGGTCCTGTTCCCGGTGTCCCGGTGTTCCCGGTGTCCCGCTCCTGTTTCGGTTCTCGCACGGAGCACGGTACGCGCACGCTGCCACCAGCGCGGTCTCTGTGGCGCAATCGGTTAGCGCGTTCGGCTGTTAACCGAAAGGTTGGTGGTTCGAGCCCACCCAGGGACGGAGCTGCTTCTTTTCTCCCCCTTTTCCCGGGATGGACGGAACCCGACACGGGGAACGCTCCGGGGGCAGCCGGCAGCTCCCGGCGCTCCCTCCGAGGTGGAGAGGCAGCTCCCGGTGTCCCCAGACCGTCCCCGCAGTTTTCCCTCGAGGACGTTTTGGGACGTTAAAATCACACCTGAATTCCTGTTTCTATCCAAATCCCGTATTTTGCCTTAAAATTAAGCTGAAGGGCGTCCCAAGGCTGCCAGACTGAGCTTCCCCTCTCTGAAAACTCCTGTAAATTCAATTTCTGTGCCCTGAGATGATGGAATTCCCGACCTGCCGGGATTTCCGAACTGCCGGAATTCCTTTTTAACCCCGGGCGCGAGGCCGTGCTGGAATCGATCCCTGGGATCCCCCCATGGGGCTGTTCCCACCGGGCGGACCGCGGGCTCCGGCTCCGGCCAGGTCCTTTTTGTGACGGAAAACCCCCCAAAAAAGCACTTTAAATATAGGATTTTAAAATAGGATTTAAAAATAGGATTTTAAACCACAGCGCGCACGGGCCGGGCTCTGCCTGCACATCGGGGCCGGGACGTGGCGTGACCCCAATCCCGCCCCCCACCCCGTGCCGGCGCTTCCCGAGATTTTTTTGGAGAATCCCCTTTGGATCGGCGAGCTCGGGGCTGTGTCCCCACCCTTGGAGATGCGGCTGTTCTCCTGACGGATCCAGCTGTGCCCCCCCGATTGATCCAGCTGTGCCCCAAGCCAGCTGTGCACCCACTGATCCATTGGCTCCCCATTGATCCAGATGTGCCCCCATTGATCCAGCCCTGCCCCGATCCAGCTGTTTCTCCATTTCCCAGATGCTCCCGCCCCCCCCCCTCCGCCTCACTCCCATAATGCCTCGCGCGCTCACTGTGACTCGTCACTTTCCCGCCCCGCCCACCGTCCCCCGCCTCAGCCAATCACCTGCGCGAGCCCCAGCGGCTCCCGCCAATCCCCAGCAGCCTCCGGCTCCAGGCGGCGGCGGCGGCCAATGGCGAGCGTGGAAGGCGAAACCACTGGCGGCGGTCACCAATGGGAAGCGTTGGGGTGAGAGCGGCGGTGGCACTGACCAATAGAAAGCGGTGAGGGCGGGACCAGCGGGGGCAACAGCCAATGGAAAGCGGTGAGGGCGGGAGCGGCGGCGGCGCGGCGGGGCCGGAGCGGGGCCTGTGTGGAAACCGGGCGGGGAGCGAGCGGGGGCGGCGCGGGGCCGGAGCGGTGACACAGCAGTGACAGAGCGGTGACACGGCAGTGACTGAGGGGTGACCGAACAGCCGCAGCCATGGTGAGACCCGGGACGGCACCTCCGGGGCCCGGGACAGCACGGGGGACGCGCGGGGCGAGGCCGCTCCGTGAGGGGAGGCCCGCGGGGAGCGGGGCAAGGAGCGGCCGGGGATGAAGCCCAGCTCGGGGTGGCGGTACTGGGACACCCCGGAGGCCGCCCCGGTGTCCTGAGCCGCCGCTCCGTGCAGTCCATCATGTCCTACAACGGCGGGGCCGTCATGGCCATGAGGGGCCGGGGCTGCGTGGCCATCGCCGCGGACCGGCGCTTCGGCGTGCAGGCGCAGACCGTGACCACGGACTTCCAGAAGATTTTCCCCATGGGCCAGAGGCTCTACATCGGCCTGGCCGGGCTGGCCACGGACGTGCAGACCGTGTAAGTGAGGGCCCGGCAGGGGCTGGGGCTGGGATTAATGGGCATTAACGGTGCTGGTGCTGCTGTGCCTGGCTCTGCTGCTGGGAGAGGTTTGGAAATGAAGCGGCCTGATGTAATTTGGGGTCACATCACTGCTAGAGTTGGAATTTCGTTGCTAGAGTTGGGATTTCACTGCTAAAATTCAACTTGCACCGCTGAAATTGAACTTTTACTGCTAAAACAGAACTTTCACTACTAAAATTCAATTTTAACTCCTGAAGTTGAACTCTCACTGCTAAAATCCAACTTTCACCCCTGAAGTTCCACTTTTCCTCCCACAGTTGCAGCTCAGCTGCAGCAGCAGCTGCGTGTGCAGCCCTTGGTGCTGGTGTCTCAGCAGCAGAAGCAGCCAGGCCTGGCTCAGGGGAAGGAGCAGGACCCTGCTGTGCTTTAAGCTCTGATCTCTTGCAGGGCCCAGAGGCTGAAGTTTAGGCTGAACCTCTACGAGCTGAAGGAAGGGAGGCAGATCAAGCCCCAGACCTTCATGAGCATGGTATCCAACCTGCTCTACGAGAGGAGGTAAAGCTGCAAAACTGCAATTTCTGTGTGGTGCCAGGGAGGGCTGAGGGTGCTGGAGTGGCCGAAGGAGCCTGGATCATTTCCTGCTGTCACCACCCCATCCCTGAGCACGTTTTTGTTCTCTTGGGGTGACATTTCCTCCCCAAATTGTCTCAAACAGAATCAGTTGTCAAAGCAGAACAAACTCCTGCTGCTTCAGGATGGTCTGCTGGGCCAAAACCATTGCAGGGCTCTCGCTGAAAGGAGCTGTGGGATGGTTTCTGTGCCTGAAAAACATTTCTGAGGGATGTGGCACTGTACCAGGGCTTGGACTGGGGACAGCTCTGGGGACTGGGATGGGAGGAGGGAATGGCTGGGTTGGAAATTCAGAGAAGGGAGGGTGAGCTCTGGAAATGGTCACAACCCCAAAGCTGCCAGAGCCACAGGGGACAGCACCAGACTGTGGTTTGGGGACTGGGACAGGAGAAGGGAATGGGTTGGAAATTCAGGGAATGGCTGGGTTGGAAGTTCAGGGAAGGGAGGGTGAGCTCTGGGATCGGTCACGATCCCAAAGCTGCCAGACATCACTGTGTGGCACAGGCTGGGATTTTGGGGATTGCTACATGCGGGGATGATCCCTG
Organism: Haemorhous mexicanus; assembly: GCF_027477595.1. NCBI lineage: Eukaryota > Metazoa > Chordata > Aves > Passeriformes > Fringillidae > Haemorhous > Haemorhous mexicanus. The sequence continues at coordinate 6,449,181 of NC_082368.1, forward strand.
TGGTCCCTCCGGGGCTGTGCCTGTCCCCGGGGCTGTCCTGAGCCCAGCTGTGTCCCCAGGTTTGGTCCCTACTACACGGAGCCGGTGATCGCAGGGCTGGACCCGCTCAGCCACGAGCCCTTCATCTGCTCCCTGGACCTCATCGGCTGCCCCATGGTCACCGACGACTTCGTGGTCAGCGGCACCTGCTCCGAGCAGATGTACGGGATGTGCGAGTCCCTGTGGGAGCCTGACATGGTCAGTGGGGCTGGGGTCACCTGGGATAGCCTGGGGTCACCTGGGATCTCCTGGGATTCAGGAGTTCTCCCTCCTGTGCTCACTGGAGATGCTGAGCTGGGGAGAGGCTTCATTCCAGTTGTGCCTTCAGCACCTGAGAGTGGAAGCTTGCAGGGTTTTGGGGAGTTTGGGTGAAATTTCTGTGGGGATGTGCAGCCCAGGTGAAGGCCTTTGCTCCCTCTGTGCCCCAGGAGCCTGAGCACCTCTTCGAGACCATCTCACAGGCCATGCTCAATGCTGTGGACAGAGACGCCATCTCCGGCATGGGCGTGGTGGTGCACGTCATGTGAGTGCTGGGCTTCCTGGGGAGACCGGGGGCTGGGCACTGCCTGCCTTCCCTCAGGGATCCCCAAATCCAGGGGCTGGGCACTGCCTGCCTTCCCTCAGGGATCTCCCAAATCCAGGGGCTGAGCACTGCCTTCCCTCAGGGATCCCCAAATCCAGGGGCTGGGCACTGCCTGCCTTCCCTCAGGGATCCCCAAATCCAGGGGCTGAGCACTGCCTGCCTTCCCTCAGGGATCCCCCAAATCCTGCTCCTCCTCAGCCAGGCTCTGTTTCTTCCCAGGGTTTGATGTTGCTGGTGCAGTTCCTTGCTGGAGCAAAGAAATGACTCGTGGAGTTTGAGTCCCTCTGCTCAATTCCCTGGCTGCATTCCCACGGGAATGAGGAGCTCTGCCCCCCTTGGATGCAGCATTAACTCCCACCTCTGTCACCAGCTGCCTTTGGAAAATCCCATTTTGCTCCTGCAGCACCCCAAACCTGGGAGCTCCCCACAATGATGGGTTTATTTACTGTTGTCACAATCACGTGAGCTCCTGCCCACGCCCCTGGGACTTCCTAAGGCAGGACAAGCTCTAGGAAGGGTTTAAACCTGGGTTTAGCAGTAAATAATCTCTTTTTTCCTTTCCAGAGAGAAAGACAAGATCACCACCAGGACCCTGAAGGCTCGCATGGATTAGCCCAGCCCAGCTGCTCTGTGCCACTCGGGACTTTTTAAAATAAAATTCTGCCCTGAACTTCCCTCTTGGTGCATCTGAGCAGGGTCAGGGTGTCACCCTGGCTGCCAGGACATGGCCGTGACCCAGGGGTGTCACCCTGGCTGCCAGGACACGGCAGTGACCCAGGGGTGTCACCCTGGCTGCCAGCACACGGCCGTGACCCAGGGGTGTCACCCTGGCTGCCAGGACACGGCCGTGACCCAGGGGTGTCACCCTTCATCCAGTCCATCCCTTCAGCACCTCCCAAATTGGGATGAAAATACAAATTATCCCAAGCAAGCAGAGGGAAAACCTAACCCTGTCCAGTGACAGGGACACGTTGACTGTCCCAGGGTGCTCCAGCCTGGCCTGGGACATTTCCAGGGACGGATCAGCCACAGCTGCTCTGGGAATTCCACCCCAGCCCCTCCAGGGGGGAGATTCCTTCCCATTTAACCCCTGCCCCTCCTTCCCAGTTTTCCCCTAACCTGTGCCCCCAGGACTCCCCATGCTGGAGGAGCAGCTGAGGGTGACCGCTCAAAGAGCACAGCACGCACCACCCAGATGTACACAAAGTTTTAATTTTATTATTTTTTTCTCTGGTGGGAGACTCATCTTGTAACATGCATGCATTTCAAAACAGTAACAGTGTCTCAAACTGCTCCTAGCAAACAGACAAGCACAGAGGACTTCAAATTCCTATTTAAAAAACAGCAGTGAAAAAACCTAGAATGTTCTTTTTTTTTACTTTTTAGTTTTTTTTAGTTTTTTTAGGTTTTTATTTTGTTTAGTTTTTAGATTAAACTTAATTTATTCACATTTTTTCTTTTCAATTCTCTTGCACTGATTAGCCCTGCCCACCCTCGTGACCTGTGTGTGGAATCTGCTCTCCACTCTCATCAAGCTGCTTGGGCAGCCCCAGAGCAGCAGAAATTTTGAGTGGTTTCCACTAAAAATGATGTGTCCAGAGCTCTGCCATCCCAGTTATCCATGGGATCCATCCCACAGAGCCAGGACACAGGCAGGGGCTGAGGGGAACACTGGGAGTGGCTCTGCAGGAAGGGGACATTTGGGAATTTGGGGCTGTGGCCATGCTGGGGACACCCCCCTGGTTTTGGGGGAAAATCCTTCAGCTGGGCTGAAATGCCAGGTGCAGCTGGAAGGGAGGCCTGGAAAAGGACTGCATAGTAGTCATGGATTGGGAATATCCACCACCACAACCTCCTCACCTCCTTGAGCCTGCCCCGGCTGAGAAAGCAGGGATTTCCTCCCAAAAAAACAACAAAAACAAACAACCCCCAAAACAACAACAACAACAAAACAAAACCCAAACCAAAACAACCCCCCTCCAAAAAAGAAAATAAGACTCCAAGTGGTTCAGATTTCCTTGCTGATTGTGCTGATCCAGATTCCAAGCTGGGACTGGGGGAGTGTGGCCTCCCCCTGCTGCCCCACAGGGTGAACTCTGTCCCCAGCAGGATGAATTCCATCCCCATGGGATTAATTCCAACCCCACAGAAGGAATTCCATCCTCACATGGTGAATTTCAACCCCACGTGGTGAATTCTGTCCCCATGAGATGAATTCTGTCACCAGTGGGGTAAATTTTGTCCCTACAGGATGAATTTTGTCCCCATGGAGGGAGTTCTGTCCCCACAGGATGAATTCCCAATTAATTCCATGATTGTGGCCTAGGATGGAGCCCAGGCCAGGCAGGGGTGAGGAGGGACCAGGGGAGGCTCCCACAGCTCCTGGGGCTGCTCCCCAAGTCCCAGCCCTGGGGAGCCTCTGGGAGCCCCAGTGCCCACCGCAGCAGCTCTGCAGTGCATTTACTGCACTCCTGGAGCAGAGCTGGCTCTGCCTCCCCTCTCCCACTCTGATTTCGGGGCTGTCCCAACAGGGAAGGGGGAATTCCCAGCTCAAAGCAGATTTTGGGATTTTTAAATCCCTCAGGAATTCGGATCCTGCAGCTCCTCCGCTCCTCCGGCCTCAGGCACTGCAGAGGGGGAGGTGCTGCTCACTGATTATGTGGAGCTCCACTGGACCAAATTTTGCTTTTTTTTGGCCAAAAAAAAAAAAAATCCTGAATTCTGCTGCAAATCCTGTCAGTTCAATGTGTTCTGCAAGGTTCATGCTAAGGACAGGGATATCTACATTCAGCAAAACCTAGAATTAAATCCACACCAAAACCAGACAACAAACTAGCACAAGCAGCTGTAAAACCAGAATTGAAAGGGCTGGGTTTTCTTTTTTTTTCTTTTTTTTTTTTTTTTTAAATACTTAAGTTAAAAAAGTGACCTAAAACAAGATTTAAAAGAGAAAAACCCAACAAAACAAAACAAAGCAAAACAAAAAGAAAAGAAAACAATCAGAAAGAAAAAGTCCCTTTTAAAAACAAATCAAAATATTTGCAGCTTCACTTCTTGTTCTGGTAATAAAAAATACTGTCTAGAAACAAAAATTAGCATTTTTAAGGTAATGCTACTTCTCCAAATGTAAACAATATACAAAAATGCTTCTGTTAAACAAAGTTACATACCTGGGTAATACATCATTAGGTGAGAAAATTGCATTTAATCACTTTAATACACAATATGGCAACTGGACAGAAGGGACCCCACAGATTCACAGCCAAATTTAATCCCAGCGGGAGTCTGGAATAAGAAAATATTCCCTGCTCTCAATTTTAGTCAGAACTCTGATTTCTGCAGGAATTCCCTGTTTCTTGACTGGATTCCTTATTCATTATTCTGGAATTCAACAATGGAGATATTTTGCCACCTTCACTGCCCTTTCTCTGGGTTTGCTCTGTAGTGTTCACCCACCTCCTGCTCTCTTCCTCCCCCCCCCCCTTTCTCCTTTTTATTTATTTATGTTTGGTTTTTTTTAAATATGATTTCAAGATAAAACAACTTCCAAGCTACTTTCCCCAAAAGGAGAAGGGCAAACTTACCAGGTCAAAGTTGCAGATTCAATGCAGATTTTTTTTTTGGTTTTTTAAAACTGTCAGGAATAAAAAGTGATTGGTGTTTAATTCCTGATTAGCAGTAACTTAAGTGCTTATTAAGAGAGAAGCAACCAATATAATGCCCACAAAGCGAAGCTGATGATGCCCTCTAAGTCCTCCCTTTTTTTTTTTTCTTTTTTAAAGTATTTTTTAGCTGCATTTGGGTCGTGGCTTTTCCAGCTCCACACCTTAAGACCCCTCCAGCCTCCCACATGAAAGGGGCAGCAGAAATTTGTGCCAGGCCAAAGGGAACTACCAAAAATCCTCAAATCCCATCAGGACCCCTAATTTTTCATTTTTCCAAAATTCTATTTACAGTGCACCCTCAGGGGCTTCAATTTCAGCCCCTCCCAAGGTGAGACCTGTGGGGGGATTCACGTCAGGAAGGGGAAATGGGGAGAGGGTGAAGAGGAAATAAAACCAAAAAAAATCCTCCAAACCCCACATTCAGAATCCAGCCAGGGGCAGGGTTAATTCAGGGGAATTAGCAGGGTGTGATGAGCACCAGTTATGTCTCAAAAAGGACCAAAATTCCACACAGCAAGAACTGTTACAGCACAGGACAGACACTCCCAACAGCTTACTCCCCAAACAAAGGCATGTGTGAAAAACAGTTCCAAGGCAGATTAAGCAACATGTTTCAACTGCAAAGAGGTTTGTTCAAAACTCTAAATCCTGCTTAAAAAGAGAAAGGAAATTAAAATTTAAAAGAACAAACAACAAATCCCAAAATAAAGAACCAAAAGTTCTGTTGTGCAGCAGAGCTAACGAAACCCACAGCGAGGCTGCCGAGCTTGGCTGTGAAAGGGTTAAAGGAGACAAAACAGGACGATTTCAGTCATTTCAATCAATCCCAAAATCCTTCAGGGGGGGCTGGAAAAGAAATCTGGTGTGAGAGTTCAACCATTTCCACTCCTGGAGGGTTGCTCAGGGGGTTTGGAGCAGGATGAGCACAGCTCCCAGCACTCCCCCCTGGCAGCCAGGCCAATTCCTTCTGTGCAAGTCACATTTTTTAAAAATAAAACACAAATAACCAACCCAGCAACCTCTGTCAGGACACAGATTCAAGTACCTGTTGCAGGTGAGGTGGGGAAGGAAGACTGAATAATTAATTAGCTAATTAACACTGGCAGGATTGTGATGGTGACCTCGGAGCCATTCCTGGCTGAGGAAATGGCCCAAAATCTTAGCCTGGATCTACAGGTACAAAAATGCCTTTTTTAAAATGTTTTTTTTTTTCTCTTCTTTTAAGGAAATCTTCAGAGCTGGCCAATTAAAATCACCCCAGGTCCGAGCACATAATGAGCTGAGGTTGGTCAATGCCTCTCTCAGTTCTCTGCTTGTTTTTAGCTTTTAGGAGTTACACCTTTTTATTTTTTCAGACATCATCTTTGGTAGATGTTCATTTCCCTCATCTTTCTTGTAAATCAAGTGCAGTTACAAAAAAGTGGTTTGTTTTTTTTTCCTTTTTTTTTCATTACTTAAATTAACCAAAAAAATATAAAGTGTCCCAGTCTGAATTTACCTAAAGTTCAGCAACTCCTCCTTTTTATCAGAGTTATATTTTCCATCCTTGACATGGTGAGCAATTTTCCTTCCAATTCCTACTGAGAGGGAAATAAAGGGATGTTTTTTTTTTTTTCTTTTTCTGGCCAAGCCAGTCCAATAAAACAACAACAACAACAACACAAAAAACAAGGAGTGGTTTGTGAGTCAGGCACTGCTGAACGTGACCCCTTGGGGACAGTGCCACACGTGTCCCAGCCCCTCAGCAGAGAGGAGAAAACGTCACTGGGCAGAAAGAGCCGTGCTGGAACAATGCACTTGGCTTGTTTGGAAAAGCCCTCGAATCTGAGATCTGGGCACTTCTGGAACGCCAGACCCAGAGGTGCAGCGGGCGCAGCGAGGATGAGGATGGGTTTTGTCACACGGTGCCACACGTGCCCCACACGGTGCCACAGGTGTGCCCCGGTGCTGCTGCAGTGTCTGTGCTGTCCCAGGCTGCAGGAGGAGCCCCCAGGCCTGCCTGCAGCCCTGCAGCAGGATGGGACCCTATGTCAGGATGCTGGAGATGAACTCGTTGAAGCGCTTTGAGTACTGCTCGGGGTTCACCGTGGAGATCTCGGCCCCGGCCTGCGGAGAGACAGCACGTGGGGGGTCAGGGAGGGCAGGATGGGAAAAAAGGGCAGGGAGAGGGCAGGAAAGGCTCAGGGAGGGCAGGGAGGGGGCAGGGGCACAGCCCCTCTGCTGGGGAGCATCCATGGCTAAGGGAAAACCCAGCAGGTCTGGAGAGATCCCCAAGGAAAATGACTTTAGCTCCAGCTGCATGTCTAGTCAGGGCACTGGGTTTGCCCCTGCGTGGCTCACGGGTTTAGGAGCACGACAGCTCCCAGAGCAGAGTCAGGGAGGGTGAGGATGGATTTCAGGAAAAGGTTTAGCACCCACAGGGGGTCTGAGCACTGCAACAGCTCCCCAGGGAATGAATGATCAGGCCCCAGGGCTGCCAGGGTGGGATTTGGGGTCTGTGATGGGTCCCCTCCACCACAGCACATCCCAGGAATCCACACAAGCTCCCCAGGGTGCTGGCTGGGCTGGACTCCACCTCAAAGGTAATTCCAAGCTCAGCAATGCCCTGATTCCCTGTCCCGCTAGGCTGCGCTTTCCCAAGCCCTGCTGGGAGCTCGGGGGGCTGCCAGGACACAGAGGTGACCCAGGGGTGTCACCCTTCATCCAGTCCATCCCTCCAGCACCTCCCAAATTAGGATGAAAATACAAATTATCCCAAGCAAGCAGAGGGAAATCCTAATCCTGAGACGACATGGAGGGCAGTGCTGAGCACAGGGGCTGGAGAATTCCCACCCTGGCAGGAAAATCAGTGTCAGGCGACACCTTCCCCCCAGGAGATGCTGCAGAGCAGAAGCCCCAGACCCAGCAGTCCCCCTGGGCAAGGCTCACCCCGTGTTTCACGGTCTTGGCAGCGTGTGCAGCTTTCTTCTTGGTGTCGTAGGGTGTGAGGATGTCGATGATGGCCATGAAATAAACCTCCTTCCTGGGGGCACCTGGGGGCACGGCAGGGACTCAGTCCCCTGGGCACGGCCAACTGCACCCCTACCTCCAACAAACCCCCTGGGCACACAGCTTCGTCCCCCTCCTCCAAAGACACCTCCTTCCAGCCAACACCAGGGACTGCCCAGCAAGGCAGGGACAGTCCTCCTGTCTCCTGGACTCCACATTAAAGGTCTTTTCCAACCTCAGCAATGCCTTGATTCCATGTCCTGCTAGGCTGGGCTTTTCCCAAGCACTACTGGGAAGCTCAGGGGAGCTGCCAGGACACAGGAATGGCCTCAGGGGTGTCCCCCTGGCTGCCAGGACTGACCCACCTTACCGAGCCTGGGACACCTCCCCTTTCCCTGCCCTCCATCCTTCCTCCACAGTTCCCTCACACCCTCCCTGGCCTCCATCCTTTCTCCACAGCTCACTCACACCCCATCTACCCTCCACAGCTCCCCCCAGACCGTCCCTGCCCTCCATCCTTCCTCCACAGGTCCCCCACAGCTCCCAGCCCTTCCCACTCACTCTCGTGGCTCTTCATGGCATACACATCCACGGAGGGGTCGAACTCCCCAGGCCCAAAGAACCGGGGGTAGTTGAGGAGGTTGCCTGGGCTGTCGGGGGGGGTCCCGTAGGAGGAGATGGGGTTCCCCCCCAGCCCGTCGTTCTCGCACTCCTCGTCCTCTGCCCGCTCCTCCACCTCCATCTCCTCCTGCTCGGCCCGGTCCACGTCATGGATGCCCACCAGCAGGCTGTAATCCATGATCTTCAACTGGGCTAAAAACTGGGAGAGAGGCAGCAGTGAAACCGGGCACCCACACAGGCTGGGGAAGGGTCAGCCCTGCCCTGCAGTGCCTCCCTAAGGGCTGGCACTGACAGCTAAACCCTCCTGAGACTCCAGAGGAGCTGCACAGGCCCCTGCCCTCAGGGCAAGGCTGGCGCAGGAGGAGTCGTTCTGCAGCCCTGGAGTGAGGATGCATGTGGCAGCAGCTCTCTGGCCACAGAGAGCAACAGACAACTTTCCCAGGTCTTTCTGGGGAAAGGCTGTGAGAAGATTAGAGAAAATAATAATAAATAATTCTTATCCTCACTTGTTCCACCTGTTGTTGTGTATTGCTGGCTGGGGGTCGATGCACAAATCACGAAAGGGGAGGGACTGCTGGGGAAGGTGTCTCAGGCTGGTGTATTTTCCAGCATCAGTCTCATGACATGCTTATGACAATGGGAAGATGCCAGCAGCTCACATTTTTGGAAGCAGACAAAGAACTCAATGTAACAACTTACTTTAAAAGTTTTTTGACCAATCACACAAAGCAAAAGCAGACTGACAGTAGTTCTAACCAACCACTATAAGCACATGTACCTTCGGTTAAAGCAATGCTTGCTTGTTTCAAAGACAATACCTGCTTGTAAGCCGTAAGATACAAGGCACAGAGCTCCATTATTAAGCTCAGAACTTCCTAACATCTCACTAGATAGACTTTTCTGTAGCTTAGGGAGTGAGGGGATGCAGTGAGGGGAGACAGAGCAGAGCTGTCCCCCAGGAAATTACCTCCACGTCCCGCTTCAGCTTCTCAAGAAAGTTCTTTTTACTCTCTTCTCCAACATGCAGCTTCTGACCCTCATTCAAGAAGTCGTTGTCCTTGAATGTTGGGAGATCCTTGGCCTGCAGCAAAAAGCCTGAGGTGAAATTCCCCAGCCCGCTGCCAGGGGAGGGCTGGCAGCAGGGTGTGGGTGCAACAGCCCCTGCTCAGTCTGGGCTCTTGGGGTGCCCAAAGCCCACTGACGATGGAAAGGGCATCAGGCAGAGCACAGGGGGTGTCAGGGAATCTGTGGGCTCAGCTGGACCTACAGGGAAGCTCGAGGGAGATGTGGAGCAAGTCAGCTTTAAAAACTGCTCAGCTGGGCAGTTGGGGATGCTCCAAGCAGCTCCCAGAATTGAAATGAAATTAATGAAATAAATTAATTTTCTTGGCTTTTGACTGCAGGGGGAAAGGGGTGAAGGCTTCGGGGGGGGAAAAAAAAAAAAAACAACCAAAAAAGCCAAACCTTCTCTTCCTGAAGAATTGAGGAAAAAATTCACCCCATGTTTTTTTGAGGGATCTGCCTGCAGCAGGCCTGAGGACTCTGGGCATGTGGGAGAACCTGGAGCCCCTTTGTGCCTCAGGGTTTCAATTCTTCAGTGACACAGCAGCGTGGTGTGGCTCTGTGAGCTCACACGAACCACCAGCTGCACGGGCCAGGGAGTTATCAGGGGATTCAGGGCAAATGGGAGTTCCCTGGCTGCTGGCTGGGATCTTTTAGGGCAGGCTGGAGCAGACTCCAACCTGAAAATACTATGTGCAGAACATGGACCAGCACAAGGCACTGCTGGGATTCCCACAGGGATTTCAAGGCAGCAGCGCAGAAGTCCTGCAGGGGAAGGAGGCTCAGCCCTAAATTCCCCCACTCAAGCCAGGTTTAGGAATGTGCCAAGGATCTGGTTTATAAATCTTCTGGTGGGAGATCTACCCCGGACCTGCCTGGGGCTGGTACCTGGGGTGCTGTGAGGAAACCCTTCCTTAAGGGACAGCACTGTGCTCAGGTGGGGTTTGGTTCTGCTGGGACTGTCCCCCACTTCTGGCAGTGCCACCACAACACAGCAGGGCAGGCAGAGCCAGCTCCCTCCCAGCCTGAAAGGGGGGACAGAGGCAGGGTGAACTCGGGGCCTGTGGAACCTCCCCTGCTCAAAACTCCCATGAAAAAGGGAATGGAAAGGAAAAGAAAATGGAAAAGGGAACTCAGTTGCATCTGTCTGCTTCCAAGCACCAGGAGAAAGGAAAGGCTGGCCAGGGATGGCTCCATACCTTCTCTTTATCACTCGCTTCCCTGGATACTGTTGAGCCCTAATAAAGGAAAAAAAAAAAAAAAAAAAAAAAGAAAATACTATTACTGCACTTTGGGTCACATTCCCAATTGAATTAATTGACACCATTTCATTTCTCCATGCAGGAAAACAATCAAAGCATTTTTAAAATAAGTGCTCAGCCCCCTTCTGGTGATCTGCTGGGATGGGGGAATGGACCAACATTGACCCTGCATGCACAGCCTCCCAAAACCTGATCCGCTGAGCAGACCCCAAAGCCCAGGACCCTGCTAAGGGGGGGTTCCAGGCCCAACCCCCAGAGTTCTGATGCCTCAGGTTTTAGTTTTTACATTTTTCAGATTCTATTATGTTTTAGTGTGTGCGTCTGGGCTCCATATTATGGGATGGTATGCTCTCTGCACAGAGCAGGGAGACAAAACAGCTCCTTCTCCATTCTGTGACTGGCCTCTGCTCTAGGTCAGGCTGGATAAGGCCTCATCCCCAGCCCCCCAGGGCCTCACCTTCAGGTCGTACTTCCGGTGCACAGTCAGCCTGTGGCTGAAGACGTTCCTGGTGACCACCATGTAGGTCTCCACCCCGTCCACGGTGAGCCGGTACATGCCCAGGAACTGGGGCAGCAGCGTGTTCCCGTGGCACTCCACGATGAACTGTGGCACAGCAGGGAGGGACACAGATGTGTCACACAAAGCCCAGCTCTGACAGGACACAAACTCGCTGAGGTGCTGCAGCCAAGGCAGCGATGGGAAAGGAAAGGAGGATTGGAACAGCTCCTGGGGTCTCCAGGAAAGGAGCGAGGACGGGGAGAGCCCCATTCCCCAAGCAAGCTGGCCCACAGAGTGCCATCCTGCCCACGGCACGGAGCTGGGAGATCTCCAAGGTTCCTCCCCGTCCTGGGGGAATTGTGACTGGGATCCTGGGATTCTGTGACTCTGTGTGGAGCTGGGAGATCTCCAGGGTTCCTCCCAGTCCTGGGATTCTGGGCCCCTGTGTGTATCCAGCATGCCTGACAGGCCAGGTGTGCACTGGCACTGCCCAGCTTCACTTCTCGTGGATACCTCGCTGTGCCCGGAACTCAGGGCCTGTTAAACACCCCCTGCTCAGAACCCCTGCAGAGCAGATGGGCTGGAACCAGCACCTGGACCCAGGACATTTCCAGCTGTCCCACTGCGACCCCACTTCCCAGCTCCCCTCCAGCCTCTCAGGAAGGTCTGAGGCAACAAATGAAGAGCCTGTTTGCAGCTCTGATCTACCAGGGATCCATAATTTATTGATACAAGGGCCAGGATGAGCTGGGAAGGGGCTCAGCACCACAAACAGCTACTCGGTTGTCTCTCATTTGTCCCTCAGATTTTTGACCCTCAAGATTTCTGACCCTCAAGATTTTTGGCCCTCAGACCCTAAGGACCTTTTTTCCCACAGAACTTCCGTGCAAGCTCTTCCAGCTGTGAATCCAAGCTCCAGACCCCCAGCAGATCCCCAGGTGTGCACATGGGGCTCCAGACTCACCGTACCTGGTGGTACTTCTTGAGGATGTTGTGCATCTCCGCCACGTCCTCGCTGGACACGGCCTTGATGACGAACCTCCTGTCGTAGGTGGTGAGGAAGCGCGCGCCACAGCGGCCCTGGCTGTCGCTGTTCACTGGGGCGCTGCGTGTCACCGAGTTCTGGGGGACAGACATGGCGTGGGCACGGTGCAGGAGCTGTCACCTCCCTCAGCCGCAGGGTCAGCCCCACAAGAACCCCTGAGCAGCTCCTGGAAGCAGGGTCAGCCCCACAGGACCAGCTCAACCACCCACTCTGGCTGTGAACTCCGGGTTTGGGGCTGCTGAGGGTAAAACCCAATTGTTTAAAAGTCTGGACATGCTTTTAGGGTTTCCAGCTGGCCCCCTGATTTGCTGGCAGGTTTTACTCCAACACCTGGGGTGTGTTTTTGGAAGGTGTTTTTTACTGAAGGGTTTTTAGAGGTGTAGGATACACAGGCCAAGAGCTCTCAGCATTTCCTCCCAGGGATTTAAGAACAGTCAGGATATTCCTAAGGCTTAAGGAAAACCAGACCAAAACAAACTGAAATTCCCCTCAAAAAGCAGCTTAGTCTGGCCAAAATCTCAGTGTTTGGGGATTCTTCACAGATCATCCTTCACCAAAAGCCACTCTCAGGCTCTGCTATTCTTACTCCTGGACGTACAAGATGAGTATAAATAGCTTGGTTGTTCTTCTGACACCCAGCAGCATCTGTCTTTAGATCCCTGTCTCCACCCTTAGCAACCAGACAGTGCAGCCGGGCTGGAAAATCCCAGGAAAACTGCAGAGCAGGGATCGATTCCCTGAGCCACAACACCAGCTCCTTGTTCTGCTGCCTCTCCCCAGGTAGCAGGGCCTGCTGTGAGCTCCTCCCTCAGCCCCAGTCACTGCTGCTCACACCTCAAGCTGTCACCTGTCCCCTCCACCTGCCCACAAGTCATTTTGTCAACCAACAACCTCTCACCAGCATTTCCTTATCACAGATGAGGAGGGCTATGAAACATAGCAGCACCAACAGTGATCCTTAAGTTTTCCAGCATTTCTGGGCTGGACATTGTGTTTCAGGCTGGATTATTTGGTTTTTTCAGGTGACAGTGGCACTGCTGTGTCCCCCTCACTCAGCTCTGGCAGCAGATGGAGCCTGCAGCAGAGCCTGCTTGGAGAGAGAGATTTACCATGTCATGCTGCAAGTGTGCCCAGAGGTTTCCTTTCAGAATGAAGCATTTAAAGCTTTTAAAACTTTAATGAAGCAGGGGAAAAACTTTGCTGCTGCCAACAGCTTTAGAGATCATCAGGAAAATAATGGCAAACAGAAAAATCCCCTTTGCTGCTTGCTGACATTTGCAAAGGGGTCTGTGCCAGGCAGTTTAATCAGCCCTCACCTCAAACCACAGAGCTTTTCTTCTGGAGCTGGGAAGCAGAAATCGTGACCACACACAGCATTACCAAACTCACAGCCCTCGACTCCCTTCCTGTCACTCCCACCTCTCCCACAGTTGGGGTGTTAAATTCAGCCTCCTGGCTCTGTTCCCACTCAAGCCAGCACACTTTACCCACCTGAATTCAGCTCAATTAACGTCTTCTGTTTCAGCTGAACAGAAAACACTTTTAAAAAAGGCAAAGCAGCCCGGAGATGGGGGAAGCAATCCCTCAGAACAAGAGGGGGAGTGTAAATGATGAACTACAGAGCAGCTCCAGCTGCTCTCTCCACCAGGCAGGGAGCACGTGGAGGGAGCAGGGAGGCTGCAGCACTCCCCTACATGCCTCTGCAGTCAGAGTGTTCCAGGGGATGCCCCTGGCACCGTGCCCGCTCTGTCACCACGTGCTGGGGACACTCCAGTTCCCTGACACCCAGCCTGCCCGGGGCCACGTGGCCACCATGGCCTCGCTGGCCCTCCTCCATGTGATCTCCCAGCAGCTGCCTCTGCTCACCTCCTTGTGCCCAGGGCTCAGAGGTGGGTGAGGAAATGTGGCCCTGCTGCAGCAGCCAGAGCTGAGACATCTCCCTGTCCTCAGAGCTGAGCCCAGCAGTGTTAACAGCAGACTCCTCCCTGAGAAAATCAGCCCCTCTGGCATTAGGGGATGGAACCCAAAGCAGGAGCCACCTTGATACACCCAATTCAACAACACACACTTGGCTGAAAGCAGCACATTCACCTGAATCTGTACAAACACCACAGACACATTTTCCTCGCAGATATTCCAGGCTGGATCATCATTATCCTCCAGCTTCTGCCTGTCCACAGCCACCTGTGCCCCCATTTCATGCCTTGGGAGCAAGGGATCACCTTCTCCTACTGCCCTGTGCTTGGCACAGCAAGATCCACTGCACTGCTGTGGCTCTGGTGGAGCCACTCAAACCCCAATTATAAACCCAGAAAAGCTGCTGGCAGCAGTGTTTGCAGCATGGTTTCTCTGCCAGGATGGCTGCTCTGTCCTAGAAGGGAAGAGAGGGTACCTGGTAGTCCTGGTCATCGATCCCAAATCTCTCCCGGAGGTTCCGGAACACCAGGGGACAATACTCCTTGAATTTGAAGCGGCTGGGCAGGTTCTCCCTAGGGCAGGGCAGAGATGTCAGCAGTGCCACCCAATGCCACGCTGGCTCCCCCTCCCTGCCAGCCCCCCAGGACACCCCAGCCCTGCTGTGCCCTCGGCAGGACAGCTCCTTGCTCTGGATGCCCACCAAACCCATCTCTCCCAGGGGCTCTGCAGGATCCTGGCTAACGGAGATGGGATGGGAGCGTGCAGCTTGTGTGGCTGCCAGGGCAACCCTGCCACAAGCCACTCTGAGGGAGCCATCCTGCCTGTGCCCTCCTCGGTGGCTTTATCACACTGGCACACGGCTGCCCCTGCACACAGCTGTCCCCCCCATGCTGTCCCTGCACACCAGGCAGAGCTGAAGGAGCAGAGGGGCTGGGCTCTGGGTACAGCTCCCATCACAGCAGCAGATGAGTCAAGGCCCCACAGACCAGCTCAGCCACAGCACCCAGGACAGGGGGGATCAGCTCCAGCCCGGGTCTGCTGTCCCCAGGCACAGGACAGGAGACAATGACAGCATTCCCTGTCACTGAGGGAGCTGCATCTGCTCCTCCCACAGCCCTGAACCTGCCCAGGGAGAGAAGCAGAGTTTGGTCCTGCTTGGACACAGTCGGAGAATTTGGCAGCTCCTTCTCAATGAGAAACCCTTGCAGTGACAGGTGGGGAGCTCAGATCTTCTCTGGAGGAGAAGGGGGAGAGCAGATCCCACACGTTGGACATGCCAGGAGAGACAAACTTCCCAATCACCTCCCACTCTGCAAAGCTGATCCCTGTGAAGCTTGGGGAAAACAAAGGATTAATCAGTGAACACTGCAGCCCTGCAGAGCCGGGGTGGAGAACACAGCTCTGAGCACCAGCCACAGCCACGACTTCAAAACAGCTTCCAAAAATGGAGGTTTTGGGAAAAGGAGACAGGGGCAACTCCAGAGAGACTCCATGAGCACAGCACAGATGCAGATCTGCCTCCTGTGAACAGCTGAATCCCTCCAAGGATGAAAACCAACCACCACAGATTATCTCAGTGGCAGACTGACCACACCATGGCCTGTCCAGGGGTCTGGGCAGGGCACAGGGCACGGATCCTCCTAGCAGTACAGCTGGGAACAACCCAGAAGTCTCCCCCAGGCCAGTTTGCCTCACAGCACAGAGCTCTGACCACAGAGAGGTTGGGAAGCTCCTACTTACTTGTTGAATAGATGATTGTCCACCTTAATCTTACTGTAGGCTTTAAAGTCATCGGGCATTAACATGACAGGGACGGGAACATTGCTGAGCTCATTGATCTGCAAGAGAAAGGAAAGGGAGACTCAAACCCAGGTCCCACTGCACTGGGGACCTGCAGGGATGCCCAACACCCCAGGGGATGGGCTTGGGGCACCATGAGCCATCAGACAGAAGCAGCTGGGGAACACTGTGGTGACAGGGCACAGCAGCACCTCATTCCACAATGCGGTGAATCCTCCTATGACAATCTTTCCCCTTCCACTGACCATCCAAGTCACAGCTGAGAACCCAGACAAACCCACAGGCCAAGAACCAGCAGATTTTATGTTTTAACTTAACCACCTCACTGAGAAAATGTTCCAATGTTAACCATTCCTGCTACAAACCAGGATGACCAAAGCCTTTGCTGCAGCCCAGCACAGCTCCCCGCGGATGCTGTTTCCATGCTGGCTGTCTCCTGTTGCTCCCATCCCACCTTCTCTGGAGCGGTGAGTCACTCACTAGATTGTTTTTGCTCCTTAGTCATGTGTGGCAGCCACAGGAACACGGGGAAGCAGAAGAATGAATGTTCAGCTACTATTGTACAAGTGGGCTCGTGCTGCAGCACCCAACAGCGCCAGCATTAATAATAATAATAATAACAACAACAATAATAAAGATCCACCTCTGGACTGTGTCTGGCTGCCCTGCTCCAGTCACTGACAAGGCTGTGCCAGAATCAAGAGGTTTCTGAGATGCCTTTTCTGAGGACAGCCCTGGTGCCGTCCCTCCCAGGGACTCCCCACAGCCCCATCTCACTGTTAACAGCCTGGATTCAGGAAGCAATTCCATTACAGCTCTGTTCCCGTGACTGCTGTGCCAAGCAGGTAGTGCAGGAGAGGGAGGCAGACAACACTGGCACCAGCAGGGCTTGGCTCCGAGCCAGCTCTGGGGGCTGTTCCCAGCCCCAAAACCTCCAGCAGGTCAAGTGACTCCCAGCACACTGGGAAAGCTGCTGGAAAACTTCCCTGCAGGCTGGGAGCAGGGGCCAGGCTCAGGAAAGGGATCCAGCTCTGGGATTCCCCGTTCCCTGCGTGCAGCAGGACACACAGCACTGCCCAAAGTGCTGCCACATCCCTACTGGGCTCCACAGGGTTCAGCCCCAGGGACGTGCCATGAGCCAATTCCATGCAGCCCATGTTTATCCCACCCTTTCTCCATTGTTACCACGAAAATCCAGACCAGATTTAACACACGTCAGACTGGGAAGAAAGACACATTCCAGTGCCAGGAGGGAAGGTGGCTATTTTCAGAGCCAGACATCCCACACAACAGACAGAAGCGGGAAGCGAAGCGGCCGTGGCTCCTGGAGGGAGCAGAGCTGGAGCTCTGCAAAGCCCTGCTCTGAAAAGCCCTGCTCTGCAGGACCCAGGTGATGCCTTAAATTTTAGCTTTTAATTTTTTCACATCCTGTACTGGATTAGGGTATAACTCTGAACTCCATACAGAGTGTTTGTAAGCTCTCATCAGTTAGATCAGACCAAACAACCCTTCCAGGCCTGAGAACCAAAGTCACCATCACAGCCTAAGGCCTAAAAAGCATGAACAAAAATTAACGGGAGAGGGGGAAAGCAAACTGGGGGACTGTGACTTCATTACCTGAAGCTGTAACTGGACAATTAACCCCTGATATCCCAAAAACCTTATGACTGTCATCCATCTCAGCTGTAGCCTCTGCACTGCCCAAGGTGTATCTGTTAAAGCCTTGAATAAATACCTACTTTATTCTCCAACTCTGTCTAGCCTCTGTTCTAGGTATTCAGCCCAAGGCACCAAAGCACTGCCACAAACCTTGTGGGGTGTATGGAAAACGCTGCACAGATGAATGAATGAATGAATGAATAAATAATGGCACACATCCCCCACCGGCAGCATCCCCTAGCAGGGAGAGGCTGATGGCCCCCCAGGTTCAGCTCAATCCTGAATGGAGCCAACCCTTGAGCCAGAGGGGAGGGAAAAGGGAACACACTCCAGGTGAGGAAGGGATCTCCTAGCTCGAAGCCACTGCAGGGAGCTGCATCAGTCCCACGCAGAGAATTCCCCTCGGGGCGAGGAGAAAACAACTCATTCTGTACCGAGACAGAGGCGCTGCCTCCAGCCACTAATTATTGCTGTCTGCCAGGAGGGGAAGCCTGACAGCTCCTGCCACACGCCTGCCTGCTCCCATCCCAGCCCGCTCCCAGCCCTCTTCCCGCCGTGGGGAAGGCACAAACAAGCCATTATCAGCTCCTTGCAGAGCGGAGGAAGGGTGCTGACGGCTGAGAGGGAACAGCGATTCGGAGGCTGCCTCCTCATTGGCAGCAATTCAGACACAAATGTTCTGAGGCCTTGCTGGGTGCCCTCGAAACCTCAAAGCGAGTGTGGGACCTGCTGCAAGGCTCCTGAGTGGCAGAAATGGTGCATCAGGATAGCTCCGGATCGTTTCAGAAGTGCCACCACTTCTCACAAGATTAAAGAGCCCAAAAACATCCTCCCTGTGGAAGCCTTTCCCCCCTTCCAGCAGAGCTGGCTGGATGCTTTGGGATCCAGCTTTGGAGGAGACGGGGAAAAGGAAGGAGGGGTGTGCGGGGCACCAGGATGTGGATGAAAGGCTGGATTTGGGATTCAGGCTCTGGAGGAGACCAAGAAAATGAAAGGGGTTGTGCTGGGCACCAAGATGGGGATGAAGGGTTGGAATGGTCATTTTTAGACCCAGCACTGCCCACCTGCCCTCCCCTAAGGCAGCTCTGTGCCAGTGGTCACTGGGCCTCTGCTCTTGGCACCAGTCTGGAAGAAAACATGGATTTGTTTAGTTTAGTTCTGTTGCTACCTCTGTTTTTTTAAATTTAATTTTTTTGTTGTTTCAGCACCGCATGCTCCCACAGTAACACCCATGCCTGACACTTTCCCAAGGGAGAGGAATAGAAAGCCCCCACACACCTCAGGAAGGGATATCCCAACCCCTCCCTTCTCACAGCACAACTCTCAGCATCAGCCCCCTTCCCAAGGATTATCCAGCCAAATCCAGAAACACCAGAGTCCTTCCCAAAGGAAAGCCTGGCCAGCAGCACCTATCACCTCTTCAGAGGGATCCTCTCCTCAGGCTCATCCTGGGGGAATCTGAGCAGCCTCCTGGAGGGAGAAACGTGACAAATGCCTGGCACATGTTTGCTCTCTCGCCTTCTCCCTGAGGAGAGGCGTGGAGGAGCAAATTAAATATAGCAAAGTGTGTGTGAGTGTGTGTCCCGGGGTTTTTATGCTCCAGGAGGCAAGGTCACAGCAAGGCACAGGCAGGGAGGTGCTCAGCTCCTGGGGAGCACATTCCCAGGGATCTGTGCCCAAAAAGAGGAGGAACTCTGCCGGGAGCAGGATCTCTGGGGATGTGGGTACCAGGGAGATGCTGGGTGTGGTTCTGGAGGAGGCAGGGACAGAGGGCAGAGGTGCAGCAGCACCACAAGCACACCTGGGCCCTGATGGGCTGTTTTGGGCATCACAGCCACTGCAAGGCACAGGAGCAGCAGGCTGTGCCACACCTCTGCCACATCAGAGGTCCCCAAAGTGGGGACAGAACGGCTCAGGGATTTGCAGCCACACCCAGAGTGATGTTGGGTTCCCTTAAGGCTTCCAGCTTTTTAGCCCTGATCGGCCCTCAAATCCACTTTGCTTTGTGGTCCAGATCTGCCCCTGAATCCCCTGGAAAATCGGCCCGGTTCTGCTCACTCCTGTCTGGCCCAGAGTTCTCCATCTCCCCAGCACAGATCCCTGAGAAGCACCAGTCCAGGCCGAGAGCACCGTCCAAAAGTGCTTTTTGTCTGTGCCAGCTGCGTTTGGCAGAGACAGGGCTGGGCTCCTGCCCCTCCCAGGTCAGCCGCAGCCACAGCGGGGGTGGCACCGCCCGAGCCCCACAGAGGGCCCGGACACGCCCCAGGGGCTCTCAGCAACTGGGACCCAGCACAATCCAGACAAACCCGCTGGAACAGAGACCCTGCCCCTTTTTGCCCGGTTTTGCCATATCCTGAGAACAAAGGAGCAATTCCTGATGTCCAGAGCCACCCCACAAGGACAGAGGGATCAAAGCTGCTCAATCCCAGAGGAGCAGAGGGAAAAGCAGCTGGATGACAGCAAGGATCAGGGATCAAAAGCAGGAGGTGAGGGAGGGAAAACCTCTTCCACTGCCCAGACCCTTCATCCTCAGCACAATCCAGCTTTGCAGGGCTGCAAAACCACCTCCTCCCTCTCTCTCTGCCAAGCTTTTACTTCCTGGTCACTGGAATTCTCTAGCAGCACCACTCAGGACTCTGGGTTGAAGATTTCTCTTTGCCACCAAAGCCAATTCCTTTCCCAGTAAAAGCCACATCAATTTTCTGTGTCATTCAGGGACAGCTGTTGGGATGAACGGGCCAAGCATAATTTTGTTTCAAAACCTGACTGTAGCCTCAAAGTGGTAATTAGCATTAGTAAATTGATGGGAAAATGCGATTTGTTTACTAACAAGATGCAGCTGATGGAGCGTGTGAGCCCACTCTCACAGATTCTCTGCGACAGGAATTTGCTCAGGAAAATAAAGACACTTTGTTCCCCTCAAAGCTTTCCAATCAGGCATCTCAGTGAGTATTACTTAAACTTTATTATACACTGGGGAAGGAGGTGAAAGACACACGGGAAAAACACTTTAGCATGGAGACAAACCCACAGCTGTGGCAAAACTTTGCTGCTGCTTAGCACAGAGCAGCAACTGGGTGATGGTTTGAGGGAAAAACCCTGTTTTCCATGAATTAGAGCATGATTAATCAGGATCCATGCGAACATCCCCCGGCGCAAAGCAAGGGAAGAGTGAATCTTGCAGTCAATAATTCCTCTGGGGACACCAGGATGCTTTAAGATGGAAAAAAAAGGCATCCCCTGGCGAGAGCAAACCCATCTATCCCTGAAAAAAAGTACTTGGAAAGCTGCTGGAAAGGACTCCTGGCTGCATGACAGGGATCAGGCAGTGCCACCCTCCTGTCCCCAGTCCTGTCAGCCTCAGGGTTACTGGGAAGCATCCATGCTCCCAGTCCTCTCACAAGTGGGCAGAGCTGATGTTTCAAAAAAAGCTGAGAAATGGGAAAATTCAACAACTAAGCCATGGTCATGGCAGTCAGCAGAAATGAGCAGGGAAATGAGCCCTGTTCTCCTCGCTGAACCACCCAGGAAAACCCTCTTTTGTCCCCCAAAAAGGAAAAGGGCTCCTGCAATGGGGATTTGAACAGGAAAAGAGGTCCTGGATGAGCAGTTGGCAGCCAGGCCCTTGGTCATTCCAGGGGCTGGCACAGCCCTGGCCATATGCCGCTCTCTCCAGAGGTCAATTAGAGCCGGGCTGGGAAGGGACAGATCCAGGCTGTTCCCACCGTGCCAGGAGCAATTTCTGGGATCTGAGTGTTTGATATGTGGCAGATGCTGCTCTGGCAGCACGGAAGGCAAGGCTGCAAAGCAGGGAGCACCGTGCTCCATTCCCAGCACTGCTGTTTCCCTGGAATACTAACGAGCTCTGCTCCTGCTGGCAGCGCTCCTGAGGGCCTGGGAGACGGCTGCTGCTCCAGCCAGGAACTGGAGCCCCCGGAGCTGCCTCGGGCAAGATCCGCGCAGCCAACAGATCTCCCCATTCCCACAAGAACGGGATGTTTGTGCCTTTCCTCTGCTTTCCTTTAGTGGCCAGAGCCACTCGAATCTTTTCCAGCTGAGGAACTGGCAGCAGCATCATAGCCCTACAGACACAGATCCTCAATCCCCTCCCTGGGATCCCAGAGCCTTCCATCAGCAGCACCTTACAACCGTTTCCATGGTTCCCAGAGCATCACACAACACTCTGTTCATCTCTCTGGCTGGGAGGTGACTGCTACCTTCCAGAACTGTGCCAACTTTCCCATGCCATGCATGTGGATCCATCCAGGGCATGGAAAACACACCTGGAGCACCGCACACAGACCCAACCCCCAGGAGCTGCAGCTCCTCTCCCAATGCCATGACAACGGCAGGAGAAGCTTCCCCAGGAACCATCCCCACATCTGCTGGATTCAGGGTCGGACAGAAAACTCAGGAATCAAGGATGAGCCATGGTGGCTACACTTTCAGACAACTTCTCCCCTCCGTGGTTTTCTGTTCCAAAATTTAAATTGTTTGAGTCATACCACCCCCGTTTGGCCTCGCTCACAGCCCAATCCCAATCCCACTCCTGGCTGGGACCACCACGACCCGTTATTGAAATGCTCCAAACTGGTGTTCCAGAAGGCAGCTCCTGCTCTTGGAGCGCTCCTGATGCTCTCCAGAGCCAGCCCTGCCTGTGCTCAGCAGCCTCTTTAAGGCTGTTCCAGACAGGGAGAAGGGCTCACGGGGATTTCTGCAGCACTTTGCACAAAATGGTTGTTTGTTTGCTTTCTCTGTGAAAAAGTTCACCCCAGATCCAAACAATTCTGACAGGATCCTCCTGGCACAGCCCCGGGCTTGTACTGAGAGCTGTTTTCCCCTCCTCCCACTGCAAGGATCCCAGGGCAGAACTCCATGGACACAGCCCAGAACCTCGTCACTCATCCCTCCTTGTCCAAAGCAGCCAAATATTAGACAAATATTTGTAAATATTAAACAAATATTAAAGTATTTTCAACAAAGCTTAAAGGTATTCCCGAAATGATTTCCAAACCCCTCAGCTGGAGGCACCTAATTCCAATTCCCACCTAAGCAAGGCACTGGGATCATCTCCCAGCCATAGCTGTCACCAAATCTACACCCCAATGTGGCAGAGAGGTGGAGGGATTTACTGGGAAATCCTAAACACCTTTCCAAAGGTCAGGAGGTCACAGCTGAACTTTTCTCATCCCCTTTCCCAGCCTCTCAGCTCCTTCCTGGCAGCAATTTCTTCCTAACACGCATCCGATATAATCTCATTACCAGCTTAGTGTCAGCCTGCCTTCCTCTCTTTGCCCAAATATCTCACAGCCAAGTGCTCCCAAAGTTACTCTGTCCTCATCCAGGGCCTCAAATTCCTGCCAGGCTCCTACTGCCCAGACAGCTACAACAAAGAAAAACACAAAAAAACCCCCCAAAAAACCCCAAAAAACAAAAACCAAAAAAAGGCCAATTGCCAGCAAGTAAACCATCACTATGAGGCCACGAATGAAACTCAGAAAAATCCCACAATTTCCATTTCTTCAGGGCTGCTAATGGCACCACTGACCAAAGGCTGGAGCAAGGCATTATCCTGCTTCCTGGGCAAGGCTGGGAGCATTTGGAACATCCTTTGCCTCAAAGCCAGCACGGTGCTGAACCACATTTGGAAGCTTTCGCTCCAGCCAGGCAGGCCAGGAATGCAAGGAGGATTTTTTTAAAAATTCTTGATGTGTTATTTGTTTTGGGAAAAAATTGAGCCTAAATCCTTTCACTCTCTAGGAAACATTCACTAATCCACTGGAGAAATAGGTGTGTCTGAGCCCTAAAAGTTGATTAATTGAGGAAGGCATGAGGCTTCTGGCTTCTTTGGCCAAGAACAGCACCCAGCAGCCACATCCAAGGATCAGTCCTTGTGCCTGCCATCATAAAGACGGAAGAAATTTCCAGAGAAAGTACAGGGATGGTATTAGTTATTCCCAAAGGAGGTGGATCAGAGCTGAGCCATCACAGACATTCCCAAGGGACCCTGTCACAACCTGGCCCCAGAGGAAGTGAGGCCAAGAGGACATGCATAGCCTGAGTCTTGCAATCAAAGGGGACAAACCCGGGCCAAACCCCTCATTTTTTGGGGGATGGAGATGGGAGACACACTGACCAAGTGAGGCACAGCAGTGTCCCCTGTGGGCTGTGACACAGGGGAATCCCTCACTGGGACAGCCATAGGGAAAGTCCTGGCGGACACTCGGGGGTTGGCACAGGGGACAGGGCCGTGGGTGCCCAATTCGTGTCCCCCCAGAGCCAGAGGGGGAATTGTGGCAGAGCAACATCACTCAAAAAGGCATCAGTCCCCCTGCACAGTCCCGGGAAAATGGGTGAGGAAAAGGTGTCAGGGGTGGGACACAGGGGCGTGCCTGGCAGGGGCACCCCGACCTGGGGGTCTCCAAGCCGCCTGGGGACACAGAGCCAGCAGAAAGGGACCACAGAGCCCAGAGAGGGCTGGATCAGGGCTGGGATGGACAGGGAAGGAAGGCTGGGATTCAGTGGGGATGAGAGAAAAAAGCTGCTCTGGAGGGGAGGGAAAAGGCACAGCCTGAGGGGGAGCGGGGAAGGGTCGGATCTGAGGGGGTCGGGCATTGCTGAGAGAGATGAGGGGGCTGAGGGAACGAGGCCCCGCTCCTGGCTCGGAGGGGCGGGGGTTTGGGGTGGGCTGGGGGGGCCGCGCCGCCCGCTCTCACCGTGTGGTTCGCCCCCCACATAAGGACGCTGAGCAGCGGCTCCGAGGCCCGGAACAGCTTCACCTTCTGGCACACGAAGTGTTTCTTCTTGGTCTTGGTCTTGCTGGCGCTCAGAGCCGAGCCCACGGCGGCCACGGCTCCCGCCGCCGTCCCCGCGGCCCCCGCGCAATTCGCGGCCATGGCGGACCCGACCGACCCCCTCCCCGCGCCCCCCTACCAGCGTCTCCGCATGGTTCCGCCCGGCCCGGCTCGCCCCCTCCTCCCGCAGTGGTACCGCCCGGCCCGGCAGCCCCGGCCCGTTAAGCTTTCCCCTCGCAGGCTCTGCCCCTGCCCCCCCCGCCGCTGCCGCGGTGGTTCGGTCCCTGCCCCCCCCCCCTCCCGCCCCCGCGGTGGTTCGCTCCGCCGCGGCCGGCCGAGCCCGCTCCGGCCCCGCGCCGAGGAGGCGCCAAGATGGCGGCGGGCTGAGGGGGTGGGGAGCGGGAGGTGCCATGTCCCGCCCGAGCCGGGGGAGCGGCGGGCGCTGGCGGCGGGAGAGTCGCGGCTCGGGCTGCGGCAGGAGCGGGGAGAGCCGCGGCACGCATTGGGCTGTGAGAGGGAACAACGGAGAGGGATAATGGACGGATAAGGAGGGGAAAAAACCCCATTCTCCCTCCTCCTCCCGGAGATGGTCTCGCCCAGTCGGCGTGACGCGCCGGCTTGGGGCACGCCCCGCTAGGAACGGACCAATCAGCAGCGAGGCGGCCGGAATTATGAATGGGCCTTACACACGTCACGCGCCGCCGTTTAAAGGGCCCGTGGCTGCTCGGGGACCCCGCCGGGACCCTCGGGGGGACAACGGGGACACCCCCGTCCCCGGGGCGCGGCCTGCAGGCTGGACACACGCGGGAAGGGACTGCTGTGGCCTCCCGAACCCTCACCGACCCTTCCCACCCACAGCCAATCCACCTCTGCCCCTCCCATCCCCCCCAGAGCCACAAAGGACATTTAACAAACGACAGTGAAGTTTCTTAATTAAAAAGGTAAAATAAATCTACACTGCTGTACATATACACATTACTTACATTACAAAATCCCAGAGAAATGTTTGCTGTGTCAGCCAGGCTCTGCTCATTCCCTTTTTTCCCCCTCAGAAACTGCTTCTTTTGGGTCAGAGATCAATGAAATAAAATCTGCGAGCCACCAAATGCCAGGCACAGACACCCCACTGTGAGGTGTGGGTGCAAAGGGTGACAGTATGGAACAGGGTTGGTGTAGTTCTGTCACATTCCATGGGATTACCTCACGTGTGGATTGGTCCTGCTCTGGATTTTAAGGATTAACAAAAACAGATCTCCAGCTCTGGCACAGGAGGAAGCAGAGTTTGGTAATAATGTAAAAAAAGTGACACCAGTAGGGGTGGGGAGAGGAGGAGAAGCTCTGGCAACAGGTTAGAAATGGAACACAAAGGCCCCAAATGCAGAGGCCTCCAAGGGCTCAGCGCCGTGATCCTCTCTGGAAGCTGGAATTGTTCCTGGAGAGCGCTCACCTCTGGGAACAAACATCCACTGAGCTCTGGCCCAGAGCAGGGCCAGAACAGGCTTCACCTCTGCATAAAGTTCTTTTCCAGGGCAGCAGGAGTCCTCTGCAGGGAGTGGATGTTGCGCTTGACCCGATCCTCCAGGCTGGAGGTGGAGGCACTCTCCAGCTTCAAACGGCTGCAGAGAATGGGAGCAGAGACAGAAATCACAACCCTGACTGAAGGAGAGCAGCTTTGGGTTAGAGACAGGATATTGGGATGGAATTCCCCCCTGGGAGGGGCTGGGATGGAATTCCTAGAGAAGCTGTGGCTGCCCCTGGATCCCCAGGAGTGTCCCAGGAGCAGCCAGGGACAGGGGGAGGTAGCCCTGCCATGGCAGGGCTGGCACTGAATGGGATTTCTGGACCCTTTCCACCCAAACCATTCCACGATCCTGTGATTTTGTGATCCCAGCTCTGGGCAGCTTCAGGGCTTTGCCGCCACGAGCACAAAGAATTAAATTCCCGCCTGTGCTCAGAGGTTTTATTGTCAAACATAGATTGCAAGTCCCTGTGAATCTGTGGGACTGGAGGCCTCAAACTCCCAAGCTCCCAAAACCAGACAATTTCTACATAATTCTTCATAATTTATTAATATAATAATAAATATAATAAATATATTTAAAAATATAATTTATAAAATTATTTTTAAATTACTATCTGCATAAAACACTCCCAGAGTGGCAAAACATCAGCAATGCCCAGCTTGGGTCTGACTCCCAGTCAGCAAGAACCATTTTTTGGGTTGAGGGGAAAATTTGGGAACAGCAGTTCTGTCAGCCACAGGGGAGAGACGCAATCCCATGATCTGAACCACCCCAGACACCGAGGCCATCCCTCGGAAGCTGAATTCCCCTTGGATGAGGAGGCGGTAAAAGACTCACTGGAAGAATTTCCCATCCCTGGAGTCGAGTTTCTCCAGCTCCCTCTCCAGCTCCTCCTCCTTGCGGTGCTTCCTGAGGTTGTTGGCTCTCTCCTCTTCCCTCCACTTGGCATTTTCCATCATTTCCTGACGTTTTCGCTCCAGCTCCTCAGGAGAGATCTTCCTGTTTGGAGAGAAAGGCACATTCCATAAAAGAGAGACACACTTCAGAAAACCATTTTCACAACGACCAGAGTTTGGCAGAGACAAAATTCTGCCAAGCTATAAACTGAAGTAAGGCACCTGCAGGAGTCAGATTAATCAGTGATTGTTTGGTTAGATTCTGAGAGGGAAGAGAACCAGCACAGAGAGAACTTCCACCAGCCTTTAATACCCTAATGAGAACAGGACTTATTTTGATGCAAATATCAAAATAAAAGAGTGATTGAGAGTAGCCACAAGAGAGGCCAAAGGTTATAGGATATAATATATACAGGACAACACTTCTGCAGAGATTTTTCTGTGAACCGGCAGCACCCCAGGCCTCTCACCTTCCTCACTTTGGGACGGTAGAATTGTTCATGTTGGAAAAGGTTCAGATCAACCAAAGCTGTTCACATTCCCCAGATGAGGCGGATTTAACACAGGTTTGTCTTGGCAGCCAAGCTTGTGAGGACATTTTTAAAATGTCCACCGTTTAACAAGTATTCCACCTCCCAGCATCCCAGCAGGAGGCTCTCTTCTCCCACTTGAATTTAATTTTACCCCTCTTGGATGTAATTGATCTCCTAATTGGTTTTAATTCCAAGATGATGCTGTCAGGATCCTTTTTTTGCCTAACGGAACAGAACCTCCTAATTACAGAATTCACAGAACCACTGGGTTGGAAGAGACCTTCAAGATCATCGAGTCCAACCCAGCCCCAACACCTCAATAAACCATGGCACCCAGTGCCACATCCAGGCCTGTTTAAACATCTCCAGGGATGGTGACCCCATCAATTAACCCTCCAAGAGTCCCTGAATTCCCATTCCTGCCCTGCAGGAGAAGCAGCACCACAAGCATTGCTGTGGGAAGGTGCCACCCACCAGCCAGCAGCACCAGGTGAGCCATGAGGCCCCTGTGTGTGATTTTCTGGGCATTTCACCTGTCCCATTCCAGCCACCAGAGGAAAATCTGGTTCCCAGGTGCCCCCCAGGGGTTTGTCCCCCAGCACAGGAACAGGGACAGGACAGGGTCCCACTGACCTGGTGTAGCCCGGGGGGTGCTGGCGCCGGAAGCTCCTTTTGGGGGAAGGGCTCCTGGCTCTGCCCTTCTCCTCACGGCTGCTGTGCCTGCAACCCCAAAATCGCCCTCATTAGCACCAAAATCCACATTTGATTAGATCTTGATCACATTGATAAGCATTTATAAACATTCCTGGGGTTTTAACACATCCTGAGGCTGAGGTGGCTCCCACAGCTGCAGGGCTGTTATCTGGCCACTCTAGGAACAATCCTAAACTGAATAAACTCTGAATTAGGAACAATCCTAAACTGAATAAACTCTGAATTTACTTCTTAATTATTTCATCAGCAAACAACAAATTGCCTTTCATAATTTTATTTGTATTAAATAAAGATAATTTAACAGCTCAGTGATCCATTTGAAGAGAACTGGGATTCTATCAACAATCAACAAATACCTGCTTTTATAATTTTATCTGCATTAAATAAAGGCAATCTAACAGCTCTGAATGATTAGTTTGAAGAGAATTGGGATTCTACCAGCAATCAACAAATACCTGTTTTTATAATTTTATAAAAAATTAAAAAATTGAGGGTGCCCCGAAACCAAACTGGGATTGTCCCTGCTTGGGAGCACCCAGAGAGCTCCAGGGCAGAAATGGGGTAGCAGGGATGGGATTGTGCTGGAGCCCTGGATGCTGAGAATTTTTAAACTTTCTGTGCTGACAGACTCTGACTCCCAAGAGAGCACTGCATTTGACCTGAGGCTGTGAAGAAGGCTTCCAAAATTGACTGATAGCACTGGGATTACGGGTGTGGAGTTGGTAAGAAGTGTGTAACATCACAGGGTGAAAAAGTAGAGTTTGGGGTTTTAGAATATAGTAATAAATATGAAGCAAGATGGAAGTTTTAGGGCAGAAGCAGGTTGTTCTTCACCTTCCTCTTTCTTCCTTCTTCATGGGTTTGGGTGGTATTTTGTAATTAGCCAGAAAAGTCCACATTGCAGGCTTCGAGTGATCAGTTATTGGGTTAGAAGTGAAAATATTCTAGGTGTCATTTCTTAATTGGATAGTTTAGCCTTAAAAGACCTTGTAACAAGAGATAGTTGGTCATTTTGTGCTTGCAGAACTCACTGCTGTGAGACTGTAACACTGACAATAAACAATAAAGGGGAGCTATCCTCTCGAGTGCCTTCAATCCTGATCCCGACAGGGGCAGAAAAAGGAAGGAGAGACCCCACAGGATTGCAGGGAATTCCCGTGCTTTCCTCCACTCACTGTTTGCTGTGCCTGGAGGGAGATGCTGAGCTTCTCTGGAGGTTCCTCCTGCTGGAATGCCTCTGGGGAGAGCGGGACGGGCTCCGGGAGCGCTCCCGGGGGGCCCTGTCCTGGCCCGGGGAGCCCCGGGAGCGCGGCCCCGCCTCGGGGTCCCTCACCTGGAACACAGAGGGAACACGGGGTGGGAGCAGCCCCCACACAGGGCACAGGGCTGAGAGAGGGAACTCCTCCCAGAGGAGCTGCGGCTGCTTCTGGATGCCTGGAAGTGTCCCAGGACAGGCGAGAGCACCCAGGGACAGTGGGAGCCCATGGGACAGGATGGGTTTTGATGTCCCTTCCCACCCAATCCACGATTCCATGGGTAATGAGGAGCATCTGAACAACCTTATCGCAAATTCCTTATCGCAAATTCCAAGCAAAAGTCTGACTGAGCTCGGAATAATTTGAATTTCAAGGCTTAGATGGCCCCAAATTGAATCTAAAATGTATTCATTCCTGTTCCAGCTGCTGCAGCAATTCCCAAAACCCCTGGTTTTCCTCCTGCGAGGGTGTACCTGTAAGCCATATCCCGGGATTTTGGAAGGAGCAGCCTTCCAGGAGGAATTATCCACCCTCTTCTGAGACCTAGAGAGAAAATAAAGTCCTTTTGAAGCAAGCAAATTGCAAGAATAAATCCGTTTTTACCATACATTCACCATGCAAAACCAACGAAGCAACAATTTAATGAAACACTTAATTAAAAGCATTAATTAGAAAAAAGCTGAGAGAGAGCATGCGAAAAACAAGCAGGAACTGAAGTGGTTTTAGCAAAAAAAAAAAAAAAAAGTAAAACTCACTTATTTCTGGGCCTCTCCTCCTCAGAGGAGCTGGAGCTGCTGGAGCTGCGCCGCCGGTGCTTCTTGTGCTTCTTGTGCTTCTTCTCCTTCTTCCTCTTCCTCTCCTTTTTATCCAAACTGTTCTGCAGCTGCAAAGCCAAAAATTCCCTCAGGACCACGCGGAAAACACCAGAATTCCACGTGGAAAAGCACAAAGCCTGAAGCCAAACAAATCTCTAAAAATTATTTTTTCATTTAAAGACATTTGCACAATTTTTCTATTTAAAGGTGTAAAAAATGTCTTTGCAGTGTTTACAAGAGAAATATCTTTATAAAAATGTAGAGATACTTACAAAAATTTACAGCCATTTCTAAATTTTAAGCCAGAAAATCTCATTTAACAAGATTTATAAATTTATAGCAATTTATAGAAGGGAACTTTTGATGATAAGAAAAGGGGAAACTACTCTTTATTTATAGCCATTTATAAATCACAACGTATAGCTACATATATTTAAATGTATGGATATAAAATTTTTAATTTACAGACATATAGATCTCATTTAATGAGATTTTCCCTCAGAATCGAGGAGTTTAAGGAGCAAACAGAGCTTGGCTCCTTGTCGTGGACAATAAAAATTCTGATTTTTGCTCCACCCCTGCCTCACACCTACCAAGGCTTTGATTTTCTTCATTTTCACTGGATTGTTCAAAACTTCTCTTTTCTTTTCCTCCTCCCTCTTCCTAAAGCAGAAAAAAAAAAAAAACAACAGTTTTTTCAATCACATTTGCACAGAGAGGTTCCAGCAAGTGCAAGCTCTAAAAACAGAGAAAGCAGGAATAAAGAGAAATGTTGTGTATTTAGCAAAACCGAGGAGTTCCTCCTTTTCTTATTATCTATCGAACTGCTTCTGATATAGGATAATTCATATATTTATAGGAGATATATATATATATATATATATATATATATATATATAGGGGTATTTATAGATTATGGGATATGTATTTATGGGACAGTATAATATTTATAATGAATTGAACTGTTTTTGACAGAGGATAATATATATATTTAGAGAATATATAGGAAATCTATATAAATATATATTACAACATTTATAAGATACATATATATATTAAAGGACAAATATTTACAGGATAATATAATATTTCTAATCAATTTAACTGCTTTTGATACAGGCTAATTTGTAGTTTTTGTAGTGCCCTCGTTTCTGCACACCTGATCATGAAGAGCGGGTCCTCGCGGATCTTGGTGGCCATGTCCAGCACAGAGCTGGCCCCGGCCCTGGCGAAGATGGAGCCGGGCAGCAGCCCCGTGTCCCCAGCACTTTCCTTGTCCCCAACCTTGTCCAGGATGAATTTGTCCACGGGGCGCCCCAGCAAGTACTCGTCCCTGTTCACCATCCCCCCGGGGCCCTGGTACATCCACTCCAGCTTCTCCTCGCGCTTCCTGTGCCAAAAAAACCCTTTATTCGTCCTGCTGCCTCCAGGGCTTTGCTGGAAGGTGAGCAGGGATGGTTTGGGGTTGGAGCTGTGGGACACTGCCTGAAAGATGGGATCAGAGGGATGGGATTGTTCAGCCTGGAAAAGCTTTGGGGTCGTTCAGTGCCTGACTTGGGGCTACAGGAGAGCTGGAGAAGGATTTGGGACAAGGAGAAAGGGTTTGAATTGATAGAGGGCAGGGTGGGATTGCATTTTGGGAAGGAATTCCTCCCTGGCAAGGAGGGGAGGGGATGGAACAGAAACCCCAGAGCAGCTGTGGCTGTCCCTGGATCCCTGGCAGTGTCCCAGGCCAGGTTGGACACTGGGGCTTGGAGCACTGGGACAGTGGGAGGCGTCTCTGCCATGGCAGAGGTGGCACTGGAGGGGCTTTGCTGTCCCTTGCACCCCAACCTCTGTGCTGTCCTTGTGCTCTCTCCATGCTGTCCCTGTACTGTCCCCACGTAGTCCCTATGCTGTCCTCTGGCTCGCTGCACGCTGCCCGTGTCCCCGTGCCCTCACCGCACGGTGCCCGTGTCCCTGTGCCCGTGTCCCCGTGCCCTCACCGCACGGTGCCCGTGTCCCTGTGCCCGTGTCCCCGTGCCGTCACCGCACGGTGCCCGTGTCCCTGTGCCCGTGTCCCCGTGCCCTCACCGCACGGTGCCCGTGTCCCTGTGCCCGTGTCCCCGTGCCCTCACCGCACGGTGCCCGTGTCCCTGTGCCCGTGTCCCCGTGCCCTCACCGCACGGTGCCCATGTCCTCGGCGTAGCGCTGCATCTCCTCCCGCGCCCGCTCCTCCTGCAGCTCCCGCTGCAGCTCCTCGATCTTCCTCCTCTCGGCCTCATGCTTCTGCTCTGCCTTCCACACCTTCTCTACATTGCGCAGTGTCTGTGGGTGCCAGCTCTTCTTCAGGTTCTGCGGAGAGAGGGGATTGGCACCGGGACCGTCACTGGCGCCGGGACTGGCATCGGGATTGGCACCCAGGGGCCGGGGCAGCCCAGCAATGCCGGCAGCTGGGCCTGGAGAATGGACCCGCGGCTCCCGCTGGCCCCGGGAGCGGCCTCAGTCCGCACATCCCGGCCCTGCAGCCCCTCCTTAGCCCCCAAGGACCCCTCCGAGCTCCCCTCTCAGACCCCTGCCACAGCCCCGGCCCCTTCAGCACGCACGGACCCCTCTCAGCCCCCTCCATGTTCCCCTCCCGACCCCTCTCACCCACCCAGTTCCCCTCAGACCACCCGAACCCCCTGAGCCCCCTCCCGGTCCCACTCGGCCCCCCCCAGCCCCTCTCAGACTCCTCAGTGCCCTCTCACCGCCCACCTCCTGTCAGCCCCCCAACCCCCTTCACGCTCCCCGGCCCCTCTGAACCCCCCCGGTTCCACTCACCAGGTCTCCCCCCCCCATCGCGGCCGCCGGGCGAGCACGTCCCCCGCCGCTACCGGGACAGGAAATACGTCATCACCGCGGCCGCCGCTCGGGGTTCTGCGCTTCTTCCTCCTTAGTGCGTCACGGGTGGAGGAGGAGGAAGAGAAAGGAGCGGCGCGGAGGCCCCTCAGTACCGGGTCTCGGGGGTGTTTTCATTCCGTTCATGTAATCCAGAATGGTTTGGGTGGGAAGAGACCCCAAAGCTCTCCATTCCCACTCCTGCCATGGTTAGGGACACCTTCCACTGTCCCAGGTTGCCCCGTGCACCTGGCCTTGGATACTGCCAGGGAATTCAGACAAGATCCGAGCCTGTTTCAAATGAGGTTGGTTTCAGCAATGCCAAAGAAACGCCTGGAAATGATGAAGTGAGTAATTTCAAAAGCACCCAAAGCCACGGGACGAGTCTGTCCGGCTGTGCCCGTCACAGTGACGGGCGGAGCGGGGGGTCACCGCCTCTGGTCGGGCGGAAGGAAGGATTACCTGTGCCGGGGCGGTTCAGAGCTGGCGAACCTCTCTGGATAGAGCCAGTGATCCCCCTGGATACAGGCAGTAAACTCTGCGATCTCCCAGTTTGGAGCTTGTGATCTCCCGGGACGGAACTGCCATCTACCCTTCTGGAGCCAGGCCGGGTTCGAACCTGTGAGCTCGTGGTTCCCAGCCCAGCGCGCTGCCCCTGCGCCACTCTCGCGCCACCCTCCCG
The DNA here is from genome assembly GCF_027477595.1 of Haemorhous mexicanus. Lineage (NCBI taxonomy): Eukaryota > Metazoa > Chordata > Aves > Passeriformes > Fringillidae > Haemorhous > Haemorhous mexicanus. Next base: position 6,482,393 of record NC_082368.1, read on the forward strand.
CCGCGCCCCCGCCACGCCCCCGCCACGCCCCCGCCACGCCTCCGCCACGCCTCCATCCTCGCGGCCGGGGCGTGGCTCAGGGGCAGCGCCGCCGCCTGCGGGGCCGTGGGTGAGGGGTTCGAGTCCCGGGGCTGCCTAGACGGCTGCCTAGACGGTGAGCTGTGCCATCGAAGCCGCCCAACCGGACTGGCCTGGAGTTCAGAGCCTGGAGGAAACAGCTCAGCACGGCTGTGACTGCTAGGAACGCGTTATACACATCATTCACTGTGTAAATTAAGAGTAGTTACTCCAAAGTGACTTCTAGAAGCGCGTTTTACACAATTCACTGTGTAAATACAGGGGAATTACTCCAACAGGAAAAACTCGAGCTGCAGGTGTTGAGTTTGTGTGTTTCCTGCAGAACTCAGGAGAAGCAGAGTAGCAAAGAGGGAGTTCAGGCTCGGCAAAACATCACCAAGTGATTTCCAACACCTCAGAGGGGTAAGAAAGGTTCTCTGCGGTTTGTGTGTGAGGAATTTGTGGAGGAAAAAAGGGTGAAAAAACAGCAAGAGAGGGGGCACCTGGAGTTGAACCAGGGACCTCTTGATCTGCAGTCAAATGCTCTACCACTGAGCTATACCCCCAATGCAGTATCCTCCTTAGGGAAATTTAAGAACGTCTCTTGAGAAAGAAAACAGGTTTGCTATTCTGCAATTGGATTTCTTCCCTTGACAGCTCACTGTGTAGCTCAGGGAGTGCCTGGTAAAGCTACAGGGAGTTAAATGTGATAAATGGTGGTAAAAATGAGAAATTCTAGTTGATCTGGTTGCCTGCAGTGAATTTCAAACACAGAAAAGCTCACGCAGACAGGGAGTGGTTCTCACACAGAGATCAACCCCTGCACTTCCCCACCACTCAGGGATTGCATTCTGCAGCTCAGAACCAATACAGAGTGCACAGATCCAGCTTACAGCTCCTGCAAGAGCTCTCCGCATGTGTCCTGGGAAAGATTTGGGCAAAAGGCAGGTGAAAAGAGGGAAAAAGGAGGGGGCACCTGGAGTTGAACCAGGGACCTCTTGATCTGCAGTCAAATGCTCTACCACTGAGCTATACCCCCATCACAATGCCTGTACCAGGGAAATTTAAGAACATCTCTTGAGAAAGAAAAAGTTTTGTTGTCCAGGAATTGGACTTCTTTCCTTGACAGCTCCAGGGAGTGCCTGGTAAAGGTACATGGAGTTAAACGTGATAAATGATGGTAAAAATTAAATTTAAAATATAATTTAATAAATAAAATAATTAATAAATAAAATATTGTAACAAATAAGATAAAAAAGAAATCCTGGTGGTGATTACAGAGAATTAAGGACAGAGAAGAGCGCACACAGACAGTGAGGGGTTAGAGCACAACCCTAAAACCTTTCCATCTGAGCTTCTGTTCCTTGGATGCTGGAGCTCAGAACCAGCACCCCACAAGCTCAGAGCTCTCCATGGATTTTTCCTGTGACAAATTTTTAGCCAAAGGTGGGTGGAAAGAGGAAAAAAAAGAGGGGGCACCTGGAGTTGAACCAGGGACCTCTTGATCTGCAGTCAAATGCTCTACCACTGAGCTATACCCCCCTGCTTTCTTCTCATCTAAATAAAACACTTCAAGGATGTTTTTCCCAAACCCCTGAGTCTTTTGTGCCTGAGGATTTGGTTCCTGCTGCAGAACCTGTGGGGCAGCAGCAGCCACGGAGTCACTGCACTCCAACACAGGTCCATGGTCCATTTCTTCCCCAGCTTCTTCCCTTCCTGGGAAAAATTATTAGAAAAAATGGAAAATTATAAGTGGAAAAATTATAAGAAACAGCCTCATAAAATCAGGTCTGCTCTGTTTTGTAATTTTTTCTAAGGGAAGGTAGCACCTTGCAGGTTCCCATGTCAAAGCAATCCTGGTGTGAGTTACCAGTTGGTTACCATAACAAACTATTCCTGGGTGAAAAAACAACCTACACCTGTATAAACTGTTTTTACGCTGTAGGAAAAATGAAAATTATGTCTCACAAACAACTTTGCCTGCATGTACCCACTGGGGGTTTAAATGACCAATCAATACAGAATAACAACTTGTTACTAATCAATAATTGGCAAGAAAGTTGCTGACCAATTAGAGTCACACACAAGGTGTGTAAAACTGTATAAAAAGCATATTAAATATATTAAATTGTATAAAATGTATAAAAATGTATAAAATGTATAAAAACATAACTTTATTAGTTATGTGAATAAAGAATGGGCTTTTTCCATCATGAAGAAACGGAGTACTGAGTGGTTTATTCCAATACCTTCCCAGTCCCAGTCTGTTGCAGGAGTGCTCTGAGACCCCCCGGAGTGTCTGACATTTTCCCCCAACTTCCATCTCCGTCTGCAACAGGGAAAAGAATGAGCAGGAGAAGAGGCTCAGCTGCCATTCTGGTGACCAAACCCCCAAAATCCACACGGAAAAGCAGCAAGAAAGGAGGGGGCACCTGGAGTTGAACCAGGGACCTCTTGATCTGCAGTCAAATGCTCTACCACTGAGCTATACCCCCTGACATGGTGTCTGCACCAGGGAAATTTATAAACAGCTCTTGGGAAAGAACAAAGTTTTGCTGTCCTGTGATTGGATTCTTTCCCTTGACCGCTCCCTGTGCACCTTAATGTACCTACCAAAGGCTGTACATGGAGTTAAACATGATAAATGGTGGTAAAAATGAGAAATCCTGGTAGATCTGATGTCTGCAGAGAATTAAGGACAGGCAAAGCTCACACAGACAGTGAGTGGTCACTCAGACAAAGAACAACCCCTGCACTTCTCCAACACTCAGGTCCTCCTTCCTTGGATGCTGGAGCTCAGAACCAAGGCTGAGCACACATCACAAGCTCAGAGCTGTCTACGGGTTTTTCCTGTGGCAAATTTTTGGCAAAAGTGGGGCAAAAGGAGAAGGAGGCATCTGGAGCTGAACCAGGAACATCTTGATCTCCAGTCAAATGCTCTGACACTGAGCTACACCTCCTGGTATAAGACCTTCACCAGGGAAATTTAAAAACATTTCTTGGGAAAGAAAAAAGTTTTGGTATTCTGCAATTGGATTTCTTCCTTTGACAGCTCCCTGTGCCGCCCAATGTCCCGGTGAAGGTACAGGGCATCAAATGGGATAAAAGATGGCAAATATGATTTATTTAATTCCATTTCCTATTCTTGATCCAGTCTGGGATCTCCCCCATTCCATGTCTTGACTGGATCCAGTTCAGGTTTCCTCCCATTCTGTATACTGGCTCTTATCCAGTCCGGGTTTTCCTCCCTACCATATCCCACCCTGATCCAGTCCAGGTTTTCTCCCAAATCCATATTCCAGCTGTGATCCAGTGCAGGTTTTCCAGGTCTCAGCCCTGATCCAGTCTGGGTTTTCTTCCATTCCATATCACATCCAAATCCTGTCCGGGTGTTCCTCTCTTCCATTTCCTGACCACGATCCAGTCTGTGTTTTGGGGTTTGCTCCATTCCGTATCCTGGCTCTAATCCAGTACCGTTCATTCCCCATTCTGGATTCCAGCCCAGATCCAGTAGAGTATTTTTTAGGTTTTGGAGGGAATTCTTAGGTCTTTTTAGGGTCTTATCAGGGCATTTTAAGGATTTTTGGGGTATTTTTAGAGCTCCTTTAAGACTATTTAGGGTATTTTTAGGAACTTAGCTGGCACTAAGCAATACTGATCGATTGACAGCCACCACCCACATCCTCAGCAGAACATCCTGGGCTTCCCCCACAAGGGGCATCAAGTCCAACTCCCACCCTGTGTCGCAGATCCTTTTCCACTCCCAAATTCTTCTCCAAGGACTTGGAAGCCCACCTTGGCTGGGAGAAGGATGACGATGGAGCAGGCATAAATTCCAAAATACCAAAGTAACACAGTCTGCCAATACCAGAACAAGTTCCAAAATATCAAAAAGGCCCAATTCCAGCATATCCAATTCCAAAATACCAATTTTCAAATGCTTTTCAGGGGCTAGATTCCCAAACCCAAAAGAATCCATTATTGCCACAATGGGATCTGTATAATCAAAATGGATATTTTCTGTTGCATAAAGCATTCCCCGACTGACAATAAATACCCATAATTTTTTAAACTTACAGACAAATGTAAAAATTTTACTTTAAAAGCATTAAGGCTGCATTTAGTGCCTAGGGTTAGAGTTTTGAAGCCACAAAGCAGCTCCAGGCACCCTGCAACTGCAAAATACATCCCAAGGGGAACACAAAACTGTGGCTTCCAACACAGCTTATTCCTTGAAACCAGGCCTAGATTGAGTGGCTGGCTGGCTCCAAAAATTCCACATTGCGCAGGATGCCTCCCAGACGTGAGCTGGCACCAGGGCAGACTCATGCTGGTTTGAGAGTGCCAAGTACCTCCTGCAAACTGACACCATGAAACTGAGGTGGTGACTTTTGCTTCCCTGGGAAAATGGCCGTTGTTTGTGTTGCAGGGCCTGTGGCCCCGAGAGGCCGGCTGGCTCCTAAAAATCCATATTGCGCAGGATGCCTGCCAGAGCAAGCTGGCACCCGTGCCAAGTCAGGCTGGTTTGAGAGTGCCAAGTACCTCCTGCAAACTGACACCATGAAACTGAGGTGGTGACTTTTGCTTCCCTGGGAAAATGGCCGTTGTTTGTGTTGCAGGGCCTGTGGCCCCGAGAGGCCGGCTGGCTCCTAAAAATCCATATTGCGCAGGATGCCTGCCAGAGGCAAGCTGGCACCAGTGCCAAGTCAGGCTGGTTTGAGAGTGCCAAGTACCTCCTGCAAACTGACACCATGAAACTGAGGTGGTGACTTTTGCTTCCCTGGGAAAATGGCCGTTGTTTGTGTTGCAGGGCCTGTGGCCCGGAGAGGCCGGCTGGCTCCAAAAAATCCATATGCGCAGGATGCCTGCCAGAGGCAAGCTGGCACCAGTGCCAAGTCAGGCTGGTTTGAGAGTGCCAAGTACCTCCTGCAAACTGACCCCATGAAACTGAGGTGGTGACTTTTGCTTCCCTGGGAAAATGGCCGTTGTTTGTGTTGCAGGGCCTGTGGCCCCGAGAGGCCGGCTGGCTCCTAAAAATCCATATTGCGCAGGATGCCTGCCAGAGGCAAGCTGGCACCAGTGCCAAGTCAGGCTGGTTTGAGAGTGCCAAGTACCTCCTGCAAACTGACACCATGAAACTGAGGTGGTGACTTTTGCTTCCCTGGGAAAATGGCCGTTGTTTGTGTTGCAGGGCCTGTGGCCCGGAGAGGCGGCTGGCCCCTTTAAAATCCATATTGCGCAGGATGCCTGCCAGAGGCAAGCTGGCACCAGCGCCAAGTCAGGCTGGTTGAGAGTGCCAAGTACCTCCTGCAAACTGACACCATGAAACTGAGGTGGTGACTTTTGCTTCCCTGGGAAAATGGCCGTTGTTTGTGTTGCAGGGCCTGTGGCCCCGAGAGGCCGGCTGGCTCCTAAAAATCCATATTGCGCAGGATGCCTGCCAGAGGCAAGCTGGCACCAGTGCCAAGTCAGGCTGGTTTGAGAGTGCCAAGTACCTCCTGCAAACTGACACCATGAAACTGAGGTGGTGACTTTTGCTTCCCTGGGAAAATGGCCGTTGTTTGTGTTGCAGGGCCTGTGGCCCCGAGAGGCTGGCTGGCTCCTAAAAATCCATATTGCGCAGGATGCCTGCCAGAGGCAAGCAGGCACCCGTGCCAAGTCAGGCTGGTTTGAGAGTGCCAAGTACCTCCTGCAAACTGACACCATGAAACTGAGGTGGTGACTTTTGCTTCCCTGGGAAAATGGCCGTTGTTTGTGTTGCAGGGCCTGTGGCCCCGAGAGGCCGGCTGGCTCCTAAAAATCCATATTGCGCAGGATGCCTGCCAGAGGCAAGCTGGCACCAGTGCCAAGTCAGGCTGGTTTGAGAGTGCCAAGTACCTCCTGCAAACTGACACCATGAAACTGAGGTGGTGACTTTTGCTTCCCTGGGAAAATGGCCGTTGTTTGTGTTGCAGGGCCTGTGGCCCCGAGAGGCCGGCTGGCTCCTAAAAATCCATATTGCGCAGGATGCCTGCCAGAGGCAAGCTGGCACCAGTGCCAAGTCAGGCTGGTTTGAGAGTGCCAAGTACCTCCTGCAAACTGACCCCATGAAACTGAGGTGGTGACTTTTGCTTCCCTGGGAAAATGGCCGTTGTTTGTGTTGCAGGGCCTGTGGCCCCGAGAGGCCGGCTGGCTCCTAAAAATCCATATTGCGCAGGATGCCTGCCAGAGGCAAGCTGGCACCAGTGCCAAGTCAGGCTGGTTTGAGAGTGCCAAGTACCTCCTGCAAACTGACCCCATGAAACTGAGGTGGTGACTTTTGCTTCCCTGGGAAAATGGCCGTTGTTTGTGTTGCAGGGCCTGTGGCCCGAGAGGCCGGCTGGCTCCTAAAAATCCATATTGCGCAGGATGCCTGCCAGAGGCAAGCTGGCACCAGTGCCAAGTCAGGCTGGTTTGAGAGTGCCAAGTACCTCCTGCAAACTGACACCATGAAACTGAGGTGGTGACTTTTGCTTCCCTGGGAAAATGGCCGTTGTTTGTGTTGCAGGGCCTGTGGCCCCGAGAGGCCGGCTGGCTCCTAAAAATCCATATTGCGCAGGATGCCTGCCAGAGGCAAGCTGGCACCAGTGCCAAGTCAGGCTGGTTTGAGAGTGCCAAGTACCTCCTGCAAACTGACACCATGAAACTGAGGTGGTGACTTTTGCTTCCCTGGGAAAATGGCCGTTGTTTGTGTTGCAGGGCCTGTGGCCCCGAGAGGCCGGCTGGCTCCTAAAAATCCATATTGCGCAGGATGCCTGCCAGAGGCAAGCTGGCACCAGTGCCAAGTCAGGCTGGTTTGAGAGTGCCAAGTACCTCCTGCAAACTGACACCATGAAACTGAGGTGGTGACTTTTGCTTCCCTGGGAAAATGGCCGTTGTTTGTGTTGCAGGGCCTGTGGCCCCGAGAGGCCGGCTGGCTCCTAAAAATCCATATTGCGCAGGATGCCTGCCAGAGGCAAGCTGGCACCAGTGCCAAGTCAGGCTGGTTTGAGAGTGCCAAGTACCTCCTGCAAACTGACACCATGAAACTGAGGTGGTGACTTTTGCTTCCCTGGGAAAATGGCCGTTGTTTGTGTTGCAGGGCCTGTGGCCCCGAGAGGCCGGCTGGCTCCTAAAAATCCATATTGCGCAGGATGCCTGCCAGAGGCAAGCTGGCACCAGTGCCAAGTCAGGCTGGTTTGAGAGTGCCAAGTACCTCCTGCAAACTGACACCATGAAACTGAGGTGGTGACTTTTGCTTCCTGGGAAAATGGCCGTTGTTTGTGTTGCAGGGCCTGTGGCCCGAGAGGCCGGCTGGCTCCTAAAAATCCATATTGCGCAGGATGCCTGCCAGAGGCAAGCTGGCACCAGTGCCAAGTCAGGCTGGTTTGAGAGTGCCAAGTACCTCCTGCAAACTGACACCATGAAACTGAGGTGGTGACTTTTGCTTCCCTGGGAAAATGGCCGTTGTTTGTGTTGCAGGGCCTGTGGCCCCGAGAGGCCGGCTGGCTCCTAAAAATCCATATTGCGCAGGATGCCTGCCAGAGGCAAGCTGGCACCAGTGCCAAGTCAGGCTGGTTTGAGAGTGCCAAGTACCTCCTGCAAACTGACACCATGAAACTGAGGTGGTGACTTTTGCTTCCCTGGGAAAATGGCCGTTGTTTGTGTTGCAGGGCCTGTGGCCCCGAGAGGCCGGCTGGCTCCTAAAAATCCATATTGCGCAGGATGCCTGCCAGAGGCAAGCTGGCACCAGTGCCAAGTCAGGCTGGTTTGAGAGTGCCAAGTACCTCCTGCAAACTGACACCATGAAACTGAGGTGGTGACTTTTGCTTCCCTGGGAAAATGGCCGTTGTTTGTGTTGCAGGGCCTGTGGCCCCGAGAGGCCGGCTGGCTCCTAAAAATCCATATTGCGCAGGATGCCTGCCAGAGGCAAGCTGGCACCAGTGCCAAGTCAGGCTGGTTTGAGAGTGCCAAGTACCTCCTGCAAACTGACACCATGAAACTGAGGTGGTGACTTTTGCTTCCCTGGGAAAATGGCCGTTGTTTGTGTTGCAGGGCCTGTGGCCCCGAGAGGCCGGCTGGCTCCTAAAAATCCATATTGCGCAGGATGCCTGCCAGAGGCAAGCTGGCACCAGTGCCAAGTCAGGCTGGTTTGAGAGTGCCAAGTACCTCCTGCAAACTGACACCATGAAACTGAGGTGGTGACTTTTGCTTCCCTGGGAAAATGGCCGTTGTTTGTGTTGCAGGGCCTGTGGCCCCGAGAGGCCGGCTGGCTCCTAAAAATCCATATTGCGCAGGATGCCTGCCAGAGGCAAGCTGGCACCAGTGCCAAGTCAGGCTGGTTTGAGAGTGCCAAGTACCTCCTGCAAACTGACACCATGAAACTGAGGTGGTGACTTTTGCTTCCCTGGGAAAATGGCCGTTGTTTGTGTTGCAGGGCCTGTGGCCCCGAGAGGCCGGCTGGCTCCTAAAAATCCATATTGCGCAGGATGCCTGCCAGAGGCAAGCTGGCACCAGTGCCAAGTCAGGCTGGTTTGAGAGTGCCAAGTACCTCCTGCAAACTGACACCATGAAACTGAGGTGGTGACTTTTGCTTCCCTGGGAAAATGGCCGTTGTTTGTGTTGCAGGGCCTGTGGCCCCGAGAGGCCGGCTGGCTCCTAAAAATCCATATTGCGCAGGATGCCTGCCAGAGGCAAGCTGGCACCAGTGCCAAGTCAGGCTGGTTTGAGAGTGCCAAGTACCTCCTGCAAACTGACACCATGAAACTGAGGTGGTGACTTTTGCTTCCCTGGGAAAATGGCCGTTGTTTGTGTTGCAGGGCCTGTGGCCCCGAGAGGCCGGCTGGCTCCTAAAAATCCATATTGCGCAGGATGCCTGCCAGAGGCAAGCTGGCACCAGTGCCAAGTCAGGCTGGTTTGAGAGTGCCAAGTACCTCCTGCAAACTGACACCATGAAACTGAGGTGGTGACTTTTGCTTCCCTGGGAAAATGGCCGTTGTTTGTGTTGCAGGGCCTGTGGCCCCGAGAGGCCGGCTGGCTCCTAAAAATCCATATTGCGCAGGATGCCTGCCAGAGGCAAGCTGGCACCAGTGCCAAGTCAGGCTGGTTTGAGAGTGCCAAGTACCTCCTGCAAACTGACACCATGAAACTGAGGTGGTGACTTTTGCTTCCCTGGGAAAATGGCCGTTGTTTGTGTTGCAGGGCCTGTGGCCCCGAGAGGCCGGCTGGCTCCTAAAAATCCATATTGCGCAGGATGCCTGCCAGAGGCAAGCTGGCACCAGTGCCAAGTCAGGCTGGTTTGAGAGTGCCAAGTACCTCCTGCAAACTGACACCATGAAACTGAGGTGGTGACTTTTGCTTCCCTGGGAAAATGGCCGTTGTTTGTGTTGCAGGGCCTGTGGCCCCGAGAGGCCGGCTGGCTCCTAAAAATCCATATTGCGCAGGATGCCTGCCAGAGGCAAGCTGGCACCAGTGCCAAGTCAGGCTGGTTTGAGAGTGCCAAGTACCTCCTGCAAACTGACCCCATGAAACTGAGGTGGTGACTTTTGCTTCCCTGGGAAAATGGCCGTTGTTTGTGTTGCAGGGCCTGTGGCCCCGAGAGGCCGGCTGGCTCCTAAAAATCCATATTGCGCAGGATGCCTGCCAGAGGCAAGCTGGCACCAGTGCCAAGTCAGGCTGGTTTGAGAGTGCCAAGTACCTCCTGCAAACTGACCCCATGAAACTGAGGTGGTGACTTTTGCTTCCCTGGGAAAATGGCCGTTGTTTGTGTTGCAGGGCCTGTGGCCCCGAGAGGCCGGCTGGCTCCTAAAAATCCATATTGCGCAGGATGCCTGCCAGAGGCAAGCTGGCACCAGTGCCAAGTCAGGCTGGTTTGAGAGTGCCAAGTACCTCCTGCAAACTGACCCCATGAAACTGAGGTGGTGACTTTTGCTTCCCTGGGAAAATGGCCGTTGTTTGTGTTGCAGGGCCTGTGGCCCCGAGAGGCCGGCTGGCTCCTAAAAATCCATATTGCGCAGGATGCCTGCCAGAGGCAAGCTGGCACCAGTGCCAAGTCAGGCTGGTTTGAGAGTGCCAAGTACCTCCTGCAAACTGACCCCATGAAACTGAGGTGGTGACTTTTGCTTCCCTGGGAAAATGGCCGTTGTTTGTGTTGCAGGGCCTGTGGCCCCGAGAGGCCGGCTGGCTCCTAAAAATCCATATTGCGCAGGATGCCTGCCAGAGGCAAGCTGGCACCAGTGCCAAGTCAGGCTGGTTTGAGAGTGCCAAGTACCTCCTGCAAACTGACCCCATGAAACTGAGGTGGTGACTTTTGCTTCCCTGGGAAAATGGCCGTTGTTTGTGTTGCAGGGCCTGTGGCCCCGAGAGGCCGGCTGGCTCCTAAAAATCCATATTGCGCAGGATGCCTGCCAGAGGCAAGCTGGCACCAGTGCCAAGTCAGGCTGGTTTGAGAGTGCCAAGTACCTCCTGCAAACTGACCCCATGAAACTGAGGTGGTGACTTTTGCTTCCCTGGGAAAATGGCCGTTGTTTGTGTTGCAGGGCCTGTGGCCCCGAGAGGCCGGCTGGCTCCTAAAAATCCATATTGCGCAGGATGCCTGCCAGAGGCAAGCTGGCACCAGTGCCAAGTCAGGCTGGTTTGAGAGTGCCAAGTACCTCCTGCAAACTGACCCCATGAAACTGAGGTGGTGACTTTTGCTTCCCTGGGAAAATGGCCGTTGTTTGTGTTGCAGGGCCTGTGGCCCCGAGAGGCCGGCTGGCTCCTAAAAATCCATATTGCGCAGGATGCCTGCCAGAGGCAAGCTGGCACCAGTGCCAAGTCAGGCTGGTTTGAGAGTGCCAAGTACCTCCTGCAAACTGACACCATGAAACTGAGGTGGTGACTTTTGCTTCCCTGGGAAAATGGCCGTTGTTTGTGTTGCAGGGCCTGTGGCCCCGAGAGGCCGGCTGGCTCCTAAAAATCCATATTGCGCAGGATGCCTGCCAGAGGCAAGCTGGCACCAGTGCCAAGTCAGGCTGGTTTGAGAGTGCCAAGTACCTCCTGCAAACTGACCCCATGAAACTGAGGTGGTGACTTTTGCTTCCCTGGGAAAATGGCCGTTGTTTGTGTTGCAGGGCCTGTGGCCCCGAGAGGCCGGCTGGCTCCTAAAAATCCATATTGCGCAGGATGCCTGCCAGAGGCAAGCTGGCACCAGTGCCAAGTCAGGCTGGTTTGAGAGTGCCAAGTACCTCCTGCAAACTGACCCCATGAAACTGAGGTGGTGACTTTTGCTTCCCTGGGAAAATGGCCGTTGTTTGTGTTGCAGGGCCTGTGGCCCCGAGAGGCCGGCTGGCTCCTAAAAATCCATATTGCGCAGGATGCCTGCCAGAGGCAAGCTGGCACCAGTGCCAAGTCAGGCTGGTTTGAGAGTGCCAAGTACCTCCTGCAAACTGACCCCATGAAACTGAGGTGGTGACTTTTGCTTCCCTGGGAAAATGGCCGTTGTTTGTGTTGCAGGGCCTGTGGCCCCGAGAGGCCGGCTGGCTCCTAAAAATCCATATTGCGCAGGATGCCTGCCAGAGGCAAGCTGGCACCAGTGCCAAGTCAGGCTGGTTTGAGAGTGCCAAGTACCTCCTGCAAACTGACACCATGAAACTGAGGTGGTGACTTTTGCTTCCCTGGGAAAATGGCCGTTGTTTGTGTTGCAGGGCCTGTGGCCCCGAGAGGCCGGCTGGCTCCTAAAAATCCATATTGCGCAGGATGCCTGCCAGAGGCAAGCTGGCACCAGTGCCAAGTCAGGCTGGTTTGAGAGTGCCAAGTACCTCCTGCAAACTGACACCATGAAACTGAGGTGGTGACTTTTGCTTCCCTGGGAAAATGGCCGTTGTTTGTGTTGCAGGGCCTGTGGCCCCGAGAGGCCGGCTGGCTCCTAAAAATCCATATTGCGCAGGATGCCTGCCAGAGGCAAGCTGGCACCAGTGCCAAGTCAGGCTGGTTTGAGAGTGCCAAGTACCTCCTGCAAACTGACCCCATGAAACTGAGGTGGTGACTTTTGCTTCCCTGGGAAAATGGCCGTTGTTTGTGTTGCAGGGCCTGTGGCCCCGAGAGGCCGGCTGGCTCCTAAAAATCCATATTGCGCAGGATGCCTGCCAGAGGCAAGCTGGCACCAGTGCCAAGTCAGGCTGGTTTGAGAGTGCCAAGTACCTCCTGCAAACTGACACCATGAAACTGAGGTGGTGACTTTTGCTTCCCTGGGAAAATGGCCGTTGTTTGTGTTGCAGGGCCTGTGGCCCCGAGAGGCCGGCTGGCTCCTAAAAATCCATATTGCGCAGGATGCCTGCCAGAGGCAAGCTGGCACCAGTGCCAAGTCAGGCTGGTTTGAGAGTGCCAAGTACCTCCTGCAAACTGACACCATGAAACTGAGGTGGTGACTTTTGCTTCCCTGGGAAAATGGCCGTTGTTTGTGTTGCAGGGCCTGTGGCCCCGAGAGGCCGGCTGGCTCCTAAAAATCCATATTGCGCAGGATGCCTGCCAGAGGCAAGCTGGCACCAGTGCCAAGTCAGGCTGGTTTGAGAGTGCCAAGTACCTCCTGCAAACTGACCCCATGAAACTGAGGTGGTGACTTTTGCTTCCCTGGGAAAATGGCCGTTGTTTGTGTTGCAGGGCCTGTGGCCCCGAGAGGCCGGCTGGCTCCTAAAAATCCATATTGCGCAGGATGCCTGCCAGAGGCAAGCTGGCACCAGTGCCAAGTCAGGCTGGTTTGAGAGTGCCAAGTACCTCCTGCAAACTGACACCATGAAACTGAGGTGGTGACTTTTGCTTCCCTGGGAAAATGGCCGTTGTTTGTGTTGCAGGGCCTGTGGCCCCGAGAGGCCGGCTGGCTCCTAAAAATCCATATTGCGCAGGATGCCTGCCAGAGGCAAGCTGGCACCAGTGCCAAGTCAGGCTGGTTTGAGAGTGCCAAGTACCTCCTGCAAACTGACACCATGAAACTGAGGTGGTGACTTTTGCTTCCCTGGAAAATGGCCGTTGTTTGTGTTGCAGGGCCTGTGGCCCCGAGAGGCCGGCTGGCTCCTAAAAATCCATATTGCGCAGGATGCCTGCCAGAGGCAAGCTGGCACCAGTGCCAAGTCAGGCTGGTTTGAGAGTGCCAAGTACCTCCTGCAAACTGACACCATGAAACTGAGGTGGTGACTTTTGCTTCCCTGGGAAAATGGCCGTTGTTTGTGTTGCAGGGCCTGTGGCCCCGAGAGGCCGGCTGGCTCCTAAAAATCCATATTGCGCAGGATGCCTGCCAGAGGCAAGCTGGCACCAGTGCCAAGTCAGGCTGGTTTGAGAGTGCCAAGTACCTCCTGCAAACTGACACCATGAAACTGAGGTGGTGACTTTTGCTTCCCTGGGAAAATGGCCGTTGTTTGTGTTGCAGGGCCTGTGGCCCCGAGAGGCCGGCTGGCTCCTAAAAATCCATATTGCGCAGGATGCCTGCCAGAGGCAAGCTGGCACCAGTGCCAAGTCAGGCTGGTTTGAGAGTGCCAAGTACCTCCTGCAAACTGACACCATGAAACTGAGGTGGTGACTTTTGCTTCCTGGGAAAATGGCCGTTGTTTGTGTTGCAGGGCCTGTGGCCCGAGAGGCCGGCTGGCTCCTAAAAATCCATATTGCGCAGGATGCCTGCCAGAGGCAAGCTGGCACCAGTGCCAAGTCAGGCTGGTTTGAGAGTGCCAAGTACCTCCTGCAAACTGACACCATGAAACTGAGGTGGTGACTTTTGCTTCCCTGGGAAAATGGCCGTTGTTTGTGTTGCAGGGCCTGTGGCCCCGAGAGGCCGGCTGGCTCCTAAAAATCCATATTGCGCAGGATGCCTGCCAGAGGCAAGCTGGCACCAGTGCCAAGTCAGGCTGGTTTGAGAGTGCCAAGTACCTCCTGCAAACTGACACCATGAAACTGAGGTGGTGACTTTTGCTTCCCTGGGAAAATGGCCGTTGTTTGTGTTGCAGGGCCTGTGGCCCCGAGAGGCCGGCTGGCTCCTAAAAATCCATATTGCGCAGGATGCCTGCCAGAGGCAAGCTGGCACCAGTGCCAAGTCAGGCTGGTTTGAGAGTGCCAAGTACCTCCTGCAAACTGACACCATGAAACTGAGGTGGTGACTTTTGCTTCCCTGGGAAAATGGCCGTTGTTTGTGTTGCAGGGCCTGTGGCCCCGAGAGGCCGGCTGGCTCCTAAAAATCCATATTGCGCAGGATGCCTGCCAGAGGCAAGCTGGCACCAGTGCCAAGTCAGGCTGGTTGAGAGTGCCAAGTACCTCCTGCAAACTGACCCCATGAAACTGAGGTGGTGACTTTTGCTTCCCTGGGAAAATGGCCGTTGTTTGTGTTGCAGGGCCTGTGGCCCCGAGAGGCCGGCTGGCTCCTAAAAATCCATATTGCGCAGGATGCCTGCCAGAGGCAAGCTGGCACCAGTGCCAAGTCAGGCTGGTTTGAGAGTGCCAAGTACCTCCTGCAAACTGACACCATGAAACTGAGGTGGTGACTTTTGCTTCCCTGGGAAAATGGCCGTTGTTTGTGTTGCAGGGCCTGTGGCCCCGAGAGGCCGGCTGGCTCCTAAAAATCCATATTGCGCAGGATGCCTGCCAGAGGCAAGCTGGCACCAGTGCCAAGTCAGGCTGGTTTGAGAGTGCCAAGTACCTCCTGCAAACTGACACCATGAAACTGAGGTGGTGACTTTTGCTTCCCTGGGAAAATGGCCGTTGTTTGTGTTGCAGGGCCTGTGGCCCCGAGAGGCCGGCTGGCTCCTAAAAATCCATATTGCGCAGGATGCCTGCCAGAGGCAAGCTGGCACAGTGCCAAGTCAGGCTGGTTTGAGAGTGCCAAGTACCTCCTGCAAACTGACACCATGAAACTGAGGTGGTGACTTTTGCTTCCCTGGGAAAATGGCCGTTGTTTGTGTTGCAGGGCCTGTGGCCCCGAGAGGCCGGCTGGCTCCTAAAAATCCATATTGCGCAGGATGCCTGCCAGAGGCAAGCTGGCACCAGTGCCAAGTCAGGCTGGTTTGAGAGTGCCAAGTACCTCCTGCAAACTGACACCATGAAACTGAGGTGGTGACTTTTGCTTCCCTGGGAAAATGGCCGTTGTTTGTGTTGCAGGGCCTGTGGCCCCGAGAGGCCGGCTGGCTCCTAAAAATCCATATTGCGCAGGATGCCTGCCAGAGGCAAGCTGGCACCAGTGCCAAGTCAGGCTGGTTTGAGAGTGCCAAGTACCTCCTGCAAACTGACACCATGAAACTGAGGTGGTGACTTTTGCTTCCCTGGGAAAATGGCCGTTGTTAGTGTTGCAGGGCCTGTGGCCCCGAGAGGCCGGCTGGCTCCTAAAAATCCATATTGCGCAGGATGCCTGCCAGAGGCAAGCTGGCACCAGTGCCAAGTCAGGCTGGTTTGAGAGTGCCAAGTACCTCCTGCAAACTGACACCATGAAACTGAGGTGGTGACTTTTGCTTCCCTGGGAAAATGGCCGTTGTTTGTGTTGCAGGG